>NW_028247186.1:0-298751 GCF_964263255.1 Lissotriton vulgaris
TCCAGCGCAAGTCGTTGTAACGACTTGCGTTGTAATGGCAGCGTTGTTAAGGTAGTGCAGTGTAAACACTGCGTTGTAAACGATGTTCCCAATTGTTGGATGTATGTCAGTACAACGCGATCTTTTAGATCGCGGTACTTGACAACGCTGCCATTACAACGCAAGTCGTTACAACGACTTGCGTTGGAGGGCCTGGATTGTGGAATATTACAATTTTATATTCCAACACCAGTCCACGTAATAGTAGGGAAGGTGTTGGAATATAAAATTACAATATTCCTTAACCAACAGTGCCATCCAGCGCAAGTCGTTGTAACGACTTGCGTTGTAATGGCAGCGTTGTTAAGGTAGTGCAGTGTAAACACTGCGTTGTAAACGATGTTCCCAATTGTTGGATGTATGTCAGTACAACGCGATCTTTTAGATTGCGGTACTTGACAACGCTGCCATTACAACGCAAGTCGTTACAACGACTTGCGTTGGAGGGCCTGGATTGTGGAATATTACAATTTTATATTCCAACACCAGTCCACGTAATAGTAGGGAAGGTGTTGGAATATAAAATTACAATATTCCTTAACCAACAGTGCCATCCAGCGCAAGTCGTTGTAACGACTTGCGTTGTAATGGCAGCGTTGTTAAGGTAGTGCAGTGTAAACACTGCGTTGTAAACGATGTTCCCAATTGTTGGATGTCCTGAACTCAAGTTATAAACCTGAACACCAGCAGTGGGCCTGTAACAAGGCAGATGGCCTGTAACGATTGGAGGAGCCCAAAGTAGAAGGACTATAATGCTGTAAACCCATTCCACCCACTGTGGATCGAATGTGCTAACTTAGGAAAGGGGGAAAATGAAAAACAAACATTGGAGCAGAAGGACAATACCAGCCATTATTGGCCCTGAGGCACCCATTGTCTTCATTGAGCTCTAAACATTCCAATGTTCTAATAAACGTTTTGGAACTAAATAGTGTTCTGAATACATCAAAACTGTACCCGTACCCAAGGATTACGAGTTAAGGTTTACTTTGAATATTAGTGTAGATTCCTCTAACCTTTTACGTGGACATTTTCTGAGCCCTCAAAATGGGCCACTTGTGCAAATGTTAGTTTTTGTGATTACCAAATAGCAGATTTTTGTGATTCACTATTTGCAAACAATAAAACACTTTGTACTTGTGGCCTAAAGTTCCTGACCTGGATACACAAAACAGTACAAGAGGCCACATCTGCTGTAGCACTGTGCTGTACCCCCTGTAGTAACTTTGTAAGCAAAAATTATCCAAAGTGTGTCCAGGAGGGCTGAGTTTATTACAAATATTCAACCAAACTGTTGGCAACTTATGTTCACTTTATATACAAATATTTCACATGAATATCCTGAATGTCTGGCATGGATCCCTCCTGCCCTGGAATAAAGGGGGAACACCTGCTCCTGAGGTTCACCTAGTGTTGGTTTCATCATCCTGTGTAAAGGTTGTGTGCAGCGGGGAGGAGAGGCTCTTCTTAAATACATCCTCCAGACCCCTCTCAGCTCCAACGGAGTCTGACCTGTGTCTGCGTCTCCCACCACTGTTCACATGCTGCTGCCTTTCCTCCATCCTGCTGCTTGGCCAGTATCTTTTTTCCTGATTCCAAACCAAGGTATCACCTCGAGGGTGTTCTTGCCCTAGTAATTAGTGGTGCTTCAACCTAATAGTAAGCAGCCTCTGGTGCATACGTGGGGTTCGCCTGGAGCCTGTTCCTTGCTTCTGGCAGTATTACCCTGTCTTCCCACACACAATATATGCATACACCCATCAATGCCAAAGTCACTCTGGGGGCTCACAATTGGTACATTTACTGGGGGGCTGGAATAAGTTTTAAAGAGCAGGGGAAAAACATTCTAGTTTTCAAAGCTCCCCAGCAGCGGGGTTAAAGGTCAACAGAGCAGAATGTGACCCGCTAGTTATAAATATCTGGAAGAGCCCACGAGGAGGGACTTGTATCGACCCAGAGGAGGGATGGATGAGTTCAAATATTCAGTCCAAGTATGGAAAGTCTGGAGCTCACTCTTGTAGAACCGCCCAATGTGTAATAAACTGAGAGCACATTTGCATGGAGGGGGGTGGGGAGCTCCCAGCCCTGCAGAGGGTTAAAGGAAGAGCTGCGGTGCCCCTCCCCTGAGATCTGTCTGCACCAGAGGCCAGAGCTCTGCTGACGCTGCACCATGTCTCGGGCCCCCCTCCTCCTGCTCGCGCTCAGCGCGCTCTGTGCAGGTCAGGGCAGAGCGCGCGCGTCCCTCAGTGCTCTTTCATAAAATATACAATAATAATAACAATTATCATTATGAACTCATCAGAAAAGTATATCTGCGATATTGATTGAAGTTCATGTTTTGTGATGATAACCCCATCCTCTCATTCCAGGCGCTGCTGCCCAGAATGTGCTGACCCAGCCGTCCTCGCTGTCGGTGACCCCCGGACAGACGGCCAGACTGCCCTGCCTGATGAGCAACGGGTTCAGCATCGGCGGTTACAGGATCTACTGGTACCAACAGAGGCCCGGGAGCCCCCCCCAGGTACCTGCTGAATTATAAGTCTGACGCTGACAAGCACCAGGGCTCGGGGGTCCCCGCTCGGTTCTCGGCCTCCAAGGACCCCTCCAGTAACACCTGTCACCTGCTCATCACCGGGGCCCTGGGGGAGGACGACGCCGATTATTACTGTAAAGCAGATATTGGCGGCAGCGCTTACCAGTATCACAGTGACTGAGGGCGAAGAGGAACTGAGACACGAACCCTCCCCCCCCCCCCCCCCCCCCCCCCCCTTCGGTCTGTCTCCCTCTTGGGAGTCGACGCCTCCGCCCTCTGATGCTGTTTTACTGAACTGAGGTTTCCAGTCTGTTGTCCTGTCATGGTTTCATAGATCACTCTACGGTTTGTTTTTGGCTGTTTGTGGGCCTTTTTTTTATGGTCGCTGGGCCGGTGTTCACTGTTAATTTCTCTTCTTTTACCACAGTCATTGCCTTCCATCCCTGTGAAACACTCCACAGCTGGTCTTTACAGGTTCAAAAGTGCCCTGACTAGCAAATGCCATCATGGTGATGATGGCAGTGGGGGTGGTTGTTATTATTGTTGTTGTTGTTATATACATATGTATTATTATCACTATCATTATCCTCTTCGGCGTGGCGCAAATTCTGCTGCGGTGCGGCGCAATTTGACGCGTACACAGTGCGGACGGAACCCGGCCGTCCAATGCACATGAGCACCATGACGTCGGATGGCCAGGGGCCAATCAATGCATCGACGAGGTTATTGTTATTGTTGTTATTATTAATATTTCGATTACCAGCTTTGTTAATGGGGGGGGGGGGGGGGGACTTTTCATGCGGTGCCCAAGTCTGTTATCTGTCCCACTCTAGTGGCTGGTGAAATATACCCAACTACATCCTAAAGACACCTAAGGGACACCTTCTCTGCAGGTCTTTGAAACTCACAGTAGGGTTTACATATAAGAAAGGAAGCCAACTCTTAACACCCTATAAAGAAAGAGTAATTACAACATCTGGACACCTTTGCAAATAAAAGGTCACCTTCGTACAAAGCAGCCAAATGTGTAAGAATTATAAGCATGTGATGCTATGAGGGAGGAGAGGATCTGAAGGGGTCATGACCCTTGAAAGGGGGAGGTCGAGGCTTTTGAGATCAGCCCCTGCTGGAGAACCAACATCCAATTCAATGAAGGAAAATGTCCCCACCCCCTCGTCTGGTGGTAATTAAAATCAGCAATGATTGAGGCACTTACTGGGTCCTCACCATGTGATGACGTCTTAGTGAAGACTACAGGTATTGACTGAACCTCTATTGAAATCAAGGACGCTGAGACGTCGAACGGGCAAAGTGAACAAGGAAATTACCGCCTGGGAGCATCATAGCCGCTGGGACATCCTGCCTGCCTCCCACCGCCCACTCGTTGTTTCCAGCTCACGAGTGGCGCCGCCGAGTGGAGTGCGAGTGCGGGAACTACATTTCCCAGCAGCCCATGCGGGCAGTTACACCGGGAAACGCGCCAGGAGGCGCATATAAACTGCGCCAGCCCCTGCTGAGGGGGGAGACCTCTATTGAAATCAAGGACGCTGAGACGCCGAATGGGCAAAGTGAACAAGGAAATTACTGCCTGGGAGCATGATAGCCGCTGGGACATCCTGCCTGACTCCCGCCGCCCACTCGTTGTTTCCAGCTCACGAGTGGCGCCGCTGAGTGGAGTGCGAGTGCGGGAACTACATTTCCCAGGAGCCCATGCGGGCAGTTACACCGGGAAACGTGCCAGGAGGCGCATATAAACTGCGCCAGCCCCACCTCGCGGGACGCCGGGCGAAGCCCGGGCAAAGGGTGGGCCCTCTACGGCCCTCAGAGGCTGGAGGAGGCTGGGCTGGGCCACCCCCCTAACTCTTTACCTACCTCGACATCCCACGATCCAGCCACATCTCCGGACATCTGAGAGACCTTCACTGGCTCCCCATCAACAAGAGAATCACCTTCCGCCTCCTCACCCACGCACACAAAGCCCTACACGACCAAGGCCCGAGCTACCTCAACAGCCGAGTCAACTTCTACGCTCCCAAACGCCACCTCCGATCAGCCAACCACGCCCTCGCCGCCGTCCCCCGCATCCGAAGAGCGACTACAGGAGGAAGGTCCTTCTCCTACCTGGCCGCCAAGACCTGGAACTCCCTCCCGTCCGACCTGCGCCTGACCCAAGACCACCTCTCCTTCAGGAAGAAGCTGAAGACCTGGCTGTTCGAGCAGTAGCGGCACCCCCCCCCCCCCCCCCCCCCCCAGCGCCTTGAGACCCTACGGGTATGTAGCGCGCTTTATAAGTGTCACTGATTGATTGATTGATTGATTGATTGATTGATTGATTGAGTTACCGTTATCCAGACAAACTGCACTACAAGGTACAATTAAGCCCACAAGTTTTTCTGTTTGCACTTTGAGTTTCGCCCGTTGACACTGAGTGGCTTATCACCCGTGCAACTTAGGAAGAGAAACTTGTTAGGGGAGATAACTCAAAAATTGCTGCTAAGCACAGACCGGAGTAGTATGAGGAAGGTGACCAAAACTACCAGGATGCCCACGCTACGATTCAACACCAAACAGAAGGGTGACACACTCCAGCCACTACCCACACTAACAGCGATAGACAAAATGCTACAACAAATTATAGGGGTAGTAACCACTGCAATAGTTAACACGGAAAGGAGGCTCTCTTTACCACTGACCATAATTACCCAAGATGTACAAGATGTACAAGATGTAGGAGATGACCTTTCAGTAGTCACAATAGATGCAATAGATGCCCCAGACATAAGCTTTTCTTTTACCTCCTCCTACGCAGAGCTCCCGTGCGCACAGGCCCCTATTGAGACAAACAGAGGTACTGAGAACACCCAGATTAACCCAAGTCCCGCGCGTGTCATAGAAAAGGCAAGTGCAAGTAATCTAGAGCCAAAAAGAGCCAAAGAGGCTCGTGTATGCAACAAAAAAAAGGGGCGAAGTCACATGAGGAACCATAATCTAGTGGCACCAATAACTAACTCTACACCAGGAATACCTTGCTGGGTGGCAAACATCGTAGCCGACCTAAAGGCAGACATAGAAGAAACAATCATTTCCCACATTAAACGCCTTATGTCAAACATTGACAGATTAACATCCATAATAAATAATAAGGGGGTAGGAACCTCTAGGCAAGGGGGACATGCCGGTATGCCAGTCAAAGCAGGGCAAGAAGGGGGAATCTTTAATAACACACCCAAGGATAAGGCAGTACCAGCTAATTATCTCCCTATAAATAAACCAAAGAAAGGTACTCAAACTAATACCCCAAAAGTCAACAAAGCGCCTATTCCGCCGAACCCTAGCACTACTACTATTACCACCCCACAAGTACAAACAAAGCAAGGAAAGGGAATCCTCTCAGTCTCAAACAATAAAATGGGCCAAAATCCAAAGGATAGTACCACCACAAATAACTCTCTGCCTAAAGCCCCCCCCCCCGGAAAAAACAAGATTGGCTCGCTTCCATACAATTAACCTTCCACCGGAAGCTTTGCCTTTCGTTGTTGTACTGACAGGAGTTCCCCCCCTGAAAGAGGGGAAAGGGAAACACACTTTGAGTTAAAAAATAAATGTGTGCAATGGTTAAGGGCAAACAGACCTTTACCCCCAAATATTGTCGGTGAAATACTTGCGGTCAGAAGAGGGGAGTGGATAGGGAGAGGAATAAAAATGATAGCAGGGGACATTATAACAATCAATTTTAGAGACACTGCAGCAGTGAACTATATATGCAATGTACCCTCTAGTAGAACAAATACACAAATCCACCCACTACACTTATCATACTTCTATCCAATTACACCCTAAAGACCCATGCAGACAAATAGGGCACCTGTAAGTAGGGTCCATCAGTTAGAACCCCAGCACAGATTTCATCAATGGAAAACACCCTATCAGGGCACACCGTCTACGATCCCTTCCTATCCCAGTATGCCCATTGGAATAGGTTCTGTGCATTGGATGAGGTGGACTGACTCGCACTCGAGGAAACTAGCATCTCACAACCTGACATGAGGTTAGTTGGGGAAGGGCCCCCAGGGATGGGAAACCGCACATAAGTGGCTGTAGGAGGGCTAGCATAAGGAATGCCCAAGAACAAAAAGGGGGCACAAAGCACATAGATCAAATAGATCAAATGGTAATAGCCGAACAAGCAAGGTGGAACATGGAAATCACACTTGCACCCTATACTAAAACCACACCAGCGGGGAAAGACAGGAAAACTTGTTCAATAAGGGAACTGAAAGGATCTGCATTGTCGGATACCCAGGATAGTCTTAGAATTATATTGTGGAACATTGCAGGTCTAGCGGCAAAATATGACTCCCAGGAATGGCGGAAGTACATAAATAACTTTCAAATTATATGCCTGCAAGAGACCTGGGCGGTCGACCCTCATCTGTACAGCATGGAGGGGTTTAAATGTTTTTCCGTCCCGACTGTAAGATCATCATCAGGGAGAGCGATCGGAGGACTTATAATATATGTAGACCTCCTCATTCAAGGGACCTGGTTCAACTACAACTGGGATTCACAAAATATGCAAGCGATAGGGTACCGCTCAAAAGGGATCAATTTCCTATTGCTAAATTGGTATAATGCGGTGGGCTTGATGGGAAGAGGGAACGTAACAAAAGAACTGGATTCCTGTCTAGATGGGCAGATATCATCAAATAAGAGAGCAAACTCCCCCAGCATAATACTCACGGGGGACTTTAACTGTCACCTCTGTGAGAACTTGAGACCACTGAATAAGGACTGGACACGGTGCACTGTGTTAAAAGGCCAACACTTTGCACACACCACAGAGGGGTGGGAACTAGAGAAGATAACAAAAAGGCACAATCTGGTCCAGACTATGGACCTGATAGAGTTAGGCAGCAATGGAGATCCTAACCCAACATTTAAGGGCAGAGGCTGCCACTCGTATATTGACTTTATTATGGTTTCGCGCACAATAAAAAGAAGCACCAGTAGCATGGCAATTGACATAAGCATATTTAGTGATCACAATCCTCTGGTTTTGGAACTAAAAGGTATTAATTGCAAGAAACCATCATATAGAACAGACACCATAGAAAAGGCGGTGGATCAGGGGAGGTGGATCAAGTGGGCCAGGACAGATGGAGACAAATTTTATAGAAGCCTAATAACAGCAGGGCAAAACGCAATAAATATATGTCTTGATCTCAGTATGGAGGGAGCAATGGTGGTCAGTGCATTCGAGGAAATTGCACGTCATGTAGACGGTCTATTAAAGACCACCAAAGGCAGCAATACAGTGCCTACTCCGCGCTGGTTTGACCAAGATTGCACTAAGGCTCACAAAAATCTCAAACTTAGCCTTAAGTCGCGCCCCAGGGACAACACTAAAATAGCTCACATCAGATCAGAATATAAAAAGGCCCTGAAATCCTGTACAAAAAAGCTTACAAATACAAGCGTGGGAGGACTTAAGGGAGGCGGCAGAAAAGGGAGACATGTCAGGGTTTTGGAAAGTCATAAATACACCGTGCTTCCAGGATACTGGTGGGCCCAAATTAACAAACACCATTTTACCAGAGCAATGGTACACCCACTTCCAGAGTCTTTATAATTATACAGGGCAACTAACCCATGATGAAGGACTAAGGCCAAACCCGACTACGCGATTAGACTTTTCCCTGGCAGAAGTGGAACTGGCAATCTCAGGACTAAGTCAAAACAAAGCACCTGGCCCGGATGGCATACCCCCTGACCTCTATCTGAGCATCATAGAGCTGTGGGCTCCGATACTCACGAGGGCCCTGAACGTGGCAGTTGTGGCAGGACTGCCTCGTTCCTGGTCAACGGCAACAATTGTCCCAATTTACAAAAAAGGGAACTGAGATGACCCCTTCCTAAGCGCCTTGAAACCCTCTGGGTATGTAGTGCGCTATACAAATTTTATGACTTGACTTCACTTGACATCCTATATCCCTTATCGACGTGACGGCTAAGGTGCTGGTCCGTGCTATTTTAAATGGACTACAGGAATGGGCGGATGAGAACCGAATCCTCACAGACATTCAATATGGGTTCAGGGAGGGCAGATCCACCACTGACCAATGCCTGAATCTATACGTCTTGACAGCCAAGTACATCATTGCCGGCAGGGGGGCTATATACATGGGGTTTATGGACCTCTCCGCGGCCTTCGACCGTGTAAACAGAGAAAAGCCCAGGGCACTAATGACAAACTTAGGATTGGAACAAACCAAGAGGGAAGCAGGACGGAGCAATTCTTATATACGAGTGGAGTGAGGCAGGGCTGTAATTTAGCACCTTTTTGGTTTTCTGTATATATTAACAATCTGGACAATGAACTATCCAAATTGCATGTGGATTCCCCCCAAATAGGACATCGAGCGGTGCCCGTATTGTTCTATGCGGACGACGCAGTGCTGCTAGCTAGAACACCGTTGGGGCTCCAGAAGCTGATTGATGGATTTGTCAATTTCATGGCTAAACTTGATCTATCAGCCAACTTGGAAAATCCTATGTCATGACAGCGGGAGGCAGAGAAAAAAGGAATTTCACATATAAGATTGGGTCACACAAAATAGGCCAGGTCAAGACATTCTCGTATCTAGGTGTGTTGTTCGATGAACATTTACATTTTAAACCCCTGATGGATAAACATGCAGCGAAATTGGTGGCGTCATCAGGGGCCATAATGGGCTATGGGAGAAGACTTGGCAGATGGTCCCCGGAGCAAATGTTAAATCTCTATAGATCAATCTGTTGCGCCAAAGTAGCCTATTGATCAGAAGTGTGGGGTTTCTCAAACAAACATTTGCAGCAGATCCAGGTGGAGGAAAATAAGTTTCTCAAAAGAATTTTGAAAGTGCCACAGAGTACTCCATCCTATATCACACATGAAGAACTAGGGGAGCCATGCATTGAAGATCGAATTAAAATCAGACCACTTCGGACCTGGATTAAAATTTGGACTAACCCAGAAGCGGGCCTCACCAGACAAATTCTCAAAGACTGTCTGAACCGCGATAGAGGGGGCAACATCCCATGGTTGAAATATGTAAAAGACTCTCTTGAGGCAATTGGCTGCAAAAACTTTTTTACTGCACCGGAATCTTTAAACACCCAGAATAAAACATTGGTCAAAAAACTTTTTACAGAATGGACACTTACGAGCAGGGCCGATGTTGAAAAGTACAAACCCACTGTTTTATACTATTGCTCATTGAAAAAGACACATAGAATGGAACCATACCTCGCCGTGATGCACAACGCTCAGGATAGATTTTATATGACTCGGTTCAGACTCAACATGTTACGCCATCTACTCTCTGTCCCCTCTGGATTTACTTTAACACTTGAGGCGAAGGGTACCTGCGGCTGCGACGGTAGGTCTCCGCAGGATACCCTTCACTTTGTATTGCTATCTCCCTTTTATTCTGTTCCCAGACGCAAATTTCTAGTGGGGATCCTGAAAAGAAGCTAAACCTAGACAAGCGAAAGTGGCCCTAAAGTTTCTGCAGGAAGCCCCAGATGCTCATACATTGTTTTGTACAGTAAGCTTCATCAGGGTGGCAATGAGGTTAAGGAACACAAGAGAAACAACCGATTGCAACGCCCCATAAACAGAGACTTATTATGGAAATCTCCCTTTTTGCACGTAATGAATTTTAGCCTTTTAAAAAATGTAATTGTCTATGTACTTTTATGGTGTCTTTTTAAGTGCTGAATAAAGAATTGATTTGAATTTGAATAGACTGAACCCCAGCGGCACCATGTGAAATGGGCGTGTTCAGGCCATTCATTCATTCAACCTCAAGTCTGCAAAGAAAATGAATGCAATTTTTATTTTACCCAGTACAACCAGTGAGTTAATACATACAGAAAAAGCATTTAAAAATTGTAAAGCAAATGCTAACACAAAGAACTGCATATTTTGGTCATAAGCATGTATGTTTCGTCAGGGCAGAGCTAACTGTAGTAGTTTCACCTTTAGTTGCTTGTTTATGTCTATAGCTTGCTATAGTAATGATGTCATTGTCATGGTAATAAAACACTATGATTTGAATCCCAGGATGATCTTGTCAGTTCCTGGAAGCTGTGGAGACGAACAGTCAATAAAGTACGTGCTCTTACACTAATCTGTCTTGTGTAATCACTACACTAACTTTAATAGAATAGAATGGTGTTAAAACTAATTATCATCACCAAGAGATTGGGACTTTGACACTTTAAATGCACATACCTTTACTCTTCTTCCTCAATGAATGTGTGTTGCTGTCCATGCATTTTTCATCGGGCAGCTTCTATTTTATGATCCACACAAACAGAAGGGACAAGGATTACGCCTTCCCTCACTCTCTGGAGCAACCTATTCAATTCACTACACGAGAAGAACTAAAAACAAGCATGTGTAAAACAATAGGTCTTGCATTCACACAAGTTTGAGCTAATGGCATTGTAAATTACAATGCCTTTTGTATATATTTTGAGTTTTAAAACATAAGTAAAAGGCATTGTCATTTTTCAATACTATTAGCTTAAACTCTTGAAAATATGAGACCTATTGCTTTGCAATTAAGGGCCTGCTCGACCACTTGTTAGATTGTAAATATTAGAGGAAGAAACCGGCCTGCAACGTCTTTCAAGTGGTGATTAATAGTGCAGTGAAGAAGTTTTGTAAGTGTTGTAAGGTATACAGAGACACAAAGTGTGAAGTGAGAGTTACATATGATCCAAGCTATAAACACTAACAAAGCGCTCCAACACCCTGCACTCAGCGATTACACTGTCACGGCTCAGGAGGAAGAGTGGGGTGGCACATTTCCTTCCCTCTCTGTGATTTGAGTGTGCAGTGTAGCATTGAACAATGTCATTGCTATCTTTGGCCTAATAAAAACACTCTAGCTGTAGTAGGGCACTGGCTTCACCTTCAGGTGCAGGGTGGGCTGTGCTTCATGGCAGGCATGGAGGGAGGGATGGATGGTCTCAGCTGCAGCTCCGGCCTCGTACAGTGTCCCTGCTATTACTAGTGAGCGAGGGGCGCTGGGGTGGTGGTATTAGTGGTTTTGGTGGTGGTGGTATTGGTGGTGGTGGTGGTATTGGTGGTGCTGGTATTGATGGAGGTATTGGTGGTGCTGGTATTGGTGGTATGGGTGGTGGTGACATTGGTGGTATTGGTGGTCGTGGTAGTGGTACTGGTATTGTAAGTGGTAGTATTGGTGGTGGTATTGGTATTGGTGGCATTGGTGGAAGTACTGGCGGTGGTATTGGTGGGATTGTTGGTATTGGTGGTATTGGTGGTGGGGTATTGGTGGTGGTGGTATTGGTGGTGGTGGTTTTGGTGGTGTTGGTGGTATGGGTGGTATTGTTGGTGCGGTATTGGTGGTGGTGGGGGATTAGGTGATGGTGGTATTGGTGGTGGTGGTTTTGGTGGTGGTATTGGTGATGTGGTATTGGTTGTGGTGGTATTGGTGGTGTTGGTATTGGTGGTGGTGGTATTGGTGGAGGTGGGATTGGTGGTCGTTGTACAGGTGATGGTATTGGTGGTGGTATTGGTGATATGGGTGGTGGTAGAATTGGTGGTATTGGTGGTGGTATTGGTATTGGTGGTGGTGGTACTTGTGTTGGTGGTAGTGGTATTGGTGGTGGTGGCAGTGGTAGTGGTATAATTTGTATTGGGGGTGGTGGTTGTATTTGTGGTGGTGCTGGTATTGGTGGTGCGGTATTGTGTGTGGTGGTGGCTTTGCTGGTATTGGTGGTTGTATTGGTGGTGTCAGGAGTTGACCATGTTGCGCCTACATTGCATGCAGAAAGTAGTCGTAGCCGTACAACATCTCCCAGAAGACCATCCTTCTGGGAGGGACCTGACTTATATAATCACGTACTATGCAAGGAGGAAGTAGAAGTACGTGATTCTGGCTGAGAGTTGGCTTCCTGGTTTCAGAGCGGCTGCTCTGAAGTTCACTGCTCGTTTGCCCCCTGGATTTCCGCGTTCTCCATTGAGGCGCAGTAAGGATTTATTGCTGGTTGCTGTTCGGGCTCCTTCGGAGCTGCAGGGCGCGTTCCGCTCGGCTGAGCGTGAATGCCTTCTTCTTTTGTCTTTCTTACCGCTTGCGGCTGCAGTGGGAGTGCTTGCAACATCTGCCTCTATTCAGCAGCCATCCTCCCGTCTTTTTCTTTGCCCGCAGCTGCGGTAAAGAGAGGTGAACTCTGCTTGGCCATTGGAGGTGGCAGGCCGAACTTTGCTGGGGGCTCCCGCCATGCCATTGGGACCTACAGTATTTGGCATTTAAGGACCGGTAAGCTCCCAGGGCATCTGGAGTGGAGGCTTGGGTTCGGAGACCTTTTTTCTTTCGTTTATGATGTTATGCTAATCCTGGAATAACAAAACTGTGTAGGTGGGTCAGCTGGTTATTCTTGGAGCCCTGGTTTTTCACTTTGTGTTATTGGAACGCTCAGGGATCAGTGATCTCAAACATTTTGATGCTCTTTTCTGAATACCTCATGATGTGCTGGAGTTAGCCTTTTCTTTTGGAATAAAGGGTGTGTGACAGAGGGTGTGAATAACTTCCCAACGGAAAGAGAATCATCTTGCCAGAGAGAGAGGAATGGTTCACCTCAGGGACAATCCTTTTTAGGGTATGATTATGACTCTTCTGAGAATTACATGAGAGTAGCCAGAGAGTTATACCATATTAACCATTTGCTTATTTTGTTAAATGTTTCCCTTTTCCACCACTAATCCTACCCTAACCCTATCCCTCTCTTGATTGCCTTTATACTCTGTGTATATATATATATATATATATAGTCAGAGAGTGGGGACCTCAGGAGGTGGACCCCTTTGAGCATCACACTGATCCTGTAGAGCTTGGTTATCGTGACAGGTGGTGATGCTATTGGTGGTATTTTTGGTGCAGTATTGGTGGGGGTATTGATATTGGTAGTGGTGGTGGTATTTGGGGTGGTATTGGTGGTGGTGGTATTGGGGGTGGTATTGGTGGTGGTAGTATTGGAGATGGTATTGGTGGTATAAGTGGTGGTGGTATTGGTGGTGATGGAATTGGTGGTGGATCACTGACAGAACATCAACAGACAAAATATCGAGGTTTAAAATATCGACTGCAAAAATATCGACTTCCTATCTTCAGACAGGTAAGTCCCAAAATATCGACTCCAAAATATTGAGTGTAAAAAATATAGACTGTCAAAATATCGAATTTTTTAAATGTCTTAAAAGTAAATTAAAAGTAATATAATAATAAATTAAATTAATTTAAACATATTTAAAATACTTAAATAAACGTAAAATTGAGAAATAATTAATGTAATTTAAAAAAATATATATTTTTAATACATATATATATATATATATATATATATATATATATATATGAGAACAAACTTTTCCTCCAAAAAGGGAAAACGAGCCGCCACCTCAGCAATGAAGGGATTTATTTAATTTGCATTTTGTTCAATCAGGCATTCCTGACGCGTTTCAGTCCTCCTGGACTTTTTTCAAAGGATTGCGCCTGTGACTTGCGAGTAGCAGCGTTCCACAAGCCTGCTGAGTTTTTGAAAATGTTCCGCCCTTGGTGCTTTCACGGGCTGCCTCCGTGGGACCATTCGTCTTCTCCGTTCACAGGACAGGAATTAGTTGAGTTCATTACCCCAGGTGGTACAATTTGGAATCACTTCCTTTTGAATTCCAGCATCTTATTGGTCCTGTGCCGGAAAGGTCGATCCGGTTTTGCAGGTTTGGCTGGGACTTGTAGTTTAGCGCTGCATCCCAAAGTTCTTTTATTTATTTCCCCTCATGGCTGACTCTTTTGCATGCCTCCTTTGAAAGGCTGCTGAGACACCATACCGAAGTCCAGTCTTCGGGTGCACCCGCTGGCCCTGTTCCGTTTACACGAGTCTACCACATGGTTCAAATCGGGCAGCTGTGGTGCGCTTTGCTGGTGGTGCGATCCTCTTGGCTGAACCACGCCAAATTAATGAGAACAAACTTTTCCTCCAAAAAGGGAAAACGAGCCGCCACCTCAGCAATGAAGGGATTTATTTAATTTGCATTTTGTTCAATCAGGCATTCCTGACGCGTTTCAGTCCTCCTGGACTTTTTTCAAAGGATTGCGCCTGTGACTTGCGAGTAGCAGCGTTCCACAAGCCTGCTGAGTTTTTGAAAATGTTCCGCCCTTGGTGCTTTCACGGGCTGCCTCCGTGGGACCATTCGTCTTCTCCGTTCACAGGACAGGAATTAGTTGAGTTCATTACCCCAGGTGGTACAATTTGGAATCACTTCCTTTTGAATTCCAGCATCTTATTGGTCCTGTGCCGGAAAGGTCGATCCGGTTTTGCAGGTTTGGCTGGGACTTGTAGTTTAGCGCTGCATCCCAAAGTTCTTTTATTTATTTCCCCTCATGGCTGACTCTTTTGCATGCCTCCTTTGAAAGGCTGCTGAGACACCATACCGAAGTCCAGTCTTCGGGTGCACCCGCTGGCCCTGTTCCGTTTACACGAGTCTACCACATGGTTCAAATCGGGCAGCTGTGGTGCGCTTTGCTGGTGGTGCGATCCTCTTGGCTGAACCACGCCAAATTAATGAGAACAAACTTTTCCTCCAAAAAGGGAAAACGAGCCGCCACCTCAGCAATGAAGGGATTTATTTAATTTGCATTTTGTTCAATCAGGCATTCCTGACGCGTTTCAGTCCTCCTGGACTTTTTTCAAAGGATTGCGCCTGTGACTTGCGAGTAGCAGCGTTCCACAAGCCTGCTGAGTTTTTGAAAATGTTCCGCCCTTGGTGCTTTCACGGGCTGCCTCCGTGGGACCATTCGTCTTCTCCGTTCACAGGACAGGAATTAGTTGAGTTCATTACCCCAGGTGGTACAATTTGGAATCACTTCCTTTTGAATTCCAGCATCTTATTGGTCCTGTGCCGGAAAGGTCGATCCGGTTTTGCAGGTTTGGCTGGGACTTGTAGTTTAGCGCTGCATCCCAAAGTTCTTTTATTTATTTCCCCTCATGGCTGACTCTTTTGCATGCCTCCTTTGAAAGGCTGCTGAGACACCATACCGAAGTCCAGTCTTCGGGTGCACCCGCTGGCCCTGTTCCGTTTACACGAGTCTACCACATGGTTCAAATCGGGCAGCTGTGGTGCGCTTTGCTGGTGGTGCGATCCTCTTGGCTGAACCACGCCAAATTAATGAGAACAAACTTTTCCTCCAAAAAGGGAAAACGAGCCGCCACCTCAGCAATGAAGGGATTTATTTAATTTGCATTTTGTTCAATCAGGCATTCCTGACGCGTTTCAGTCCTCCTGGACTTTTTTCAAAGGATTGCGCCTGTGACTTGCGAGTAGCAGCGTTCCACAAGCCTGCTGAGTTTTTGAAAATGTTCCGCCCTTGGTGCTTTCACGGGCTGCCTCCGTGGGACCATTCGTCTTCTCCGTTCACAGGACAGGAATTAGTTGAGTTCATTACCCCAGGTGGTACAATTTGGAATCACTTCCTTTTGAATTCCAGCATCTTATTGGTCCTGTGCCGGAAAGGTCGATCCGGTTTTGCAGGTTTGGCTGGGACTTGTAGTTTAGCGCTGCATCCCAAAGTTCTTTTATTTATTTCCCCTCATGGCTGACTCTTTTGCATGCCTCCTTTGAAAGGCTGCTGAGACACCATACCGAAGTCCAGTCTTCGGGTGCACCCGCTGGCCCTGTTCCGTTTACACGAGTCTACCACATGGTTCAAATCGGGCAGCTGTGGTGCGCTTTGCTGGTGGTGCGATCCTCTTGGCTGAACCACGCCAAATTAATGAGAACAAACTTTTCCTCCAAAAAGGGAAAACGAGCCGCCACCTCAGCAATGAAGGGATTTATTTAATTTGCATTTTGTTCAATCAAGCATTCCTGACGCGTTTCAGTCCTCCTGGACTTTTTTCAAAGGATTGCGCCTGTGACTTGCGAGTAGCAGCGTTCCACAAGCCTGCTGAGTTTTTGAAAATGTTCCGCCCTTGGTGCTTTCACGGGCTGCCTCCGTGGGACCATTCGTCTTCTCCGTTCACAGGACAGGAATTAGTTGAGTTCATTACCCCAGGTGGTACAATTTGGAATCACTTCCTTTTGAATTCCAGCATCTTATTGGTCCTGTGCCGGAAAGGTCGATCCGGTTTTGCAGGTTTGGCTGGGACTTGTAGTTTAGCGCTGCATCCCAAAGTTCTTTTATTTATTTCCCCTCATGGCTGACTCTTTTGCATGCCTCCTTTGAAAGGCTGCTGAGACACCATACCGAAGTCCAGTCTTCGGGTGCACCCGCTGGCCCTGTTCCGTTTACACGAGTCTACCACATGGTTCAAATCGGGCAGCTGTGGTGCGCTTTGCTGGTGGTGCGATCCTCTTGGCTGAACCACGCCAAATTAATGAGAACAAACTTTTCCTCCAAAAAGGGAAAACGAGCCGCCACCTCAGCAATGAAGGGATTTATTTAATTTGCATTTTGTTCAATCAGGCATTCCTGACGCGTTTCAGTCCTCCTGGACTTTTTTCAAAGGATTGCGCCTGTGACTTGCGAGTAGCAGCGTTCCACAAGCCTGCTGAGTTTTTGAAAATGTTCCGCCCTTGGTGCTTTCACGGGCTGCCTCCGTGGGACCATTCGTCTTCTCCGTTCACAGGACAGGAATTAGTTGAGTTCATTACCCCAGGTGGTACAATTTGGAATCACTTCCTTTTGAATTCCAGCATCTTATTGGTCCTGTGCCGGAAAGGTCGATCCGGTTTTGCAGGTTTGGCTGGGACTTGTAGTTTAGCGCTGCATCCCAAAGTTCTTTTATTTATTTCCCCTCATGGCTGACTCTTTTGCATGCCTCCTTTGAAAGGCTGCTGAGACACCATACCGAAGTCCAGTCTTCGGGTGCACCCGCTGGCCCTGTTCCGTTTACACGAGTCTACCACATGGTTCAAATCGGGCAGCTGTGGTGCGCTTTGCTGGTGGTGCGATCCTCTTGGCTGAACCACGCCAAATTAATGAGAACAAACTTTTCCTCCAAAAAGGGAAAACGAGCCGCCACCTCAGCAATGAAGGGATTTATTTAATTTGCATTTTGTTCAATCAGGCATTCCTGACGCGTTTCAGTCCTCCTGGACTTTTTTCAAAGGATTGCGCCTGTGACTTGCGAGTAGCAGCGTTCCACAAGCCTGCTGAGTTTTTGAAAATGTTCCGCCCTTGGTGCTTTCACGGGCTGCCTCCGTGGGACCATTCGTCTTCTCCGTTCACAGGACAGGAATTAGTTGAGTTCATTACCCCAGGTGGTACAATTTGGAATCACTTCCTTTTGAATTCCAGCATCTTATTGGTCCTGTGCCGGAAAGGTCGATCCGGTTTTGCAGGTTTGGCTGGGACTTGTAGTTTAGCGCTGCATCCCAAAGTTCTTTTATTTATTTCCCCTCATGGCTGACTCTTTTGCATGCCTCCTTTGAAAGGCTGCTGAGACACCATACCGAAGTCCAGTCTTCGGGTGCACCCGCTGGCCCTGTTCCGTTTACACGAGTCTACCACATGGTTCAAATCGGGCAGCTGTGGTGCGCTTTGCTGGTGGTGCGATCCTCTTGGCTGAACCACGCCAAATTAATGAGAACAAACTTTTCCTCCAAAAAGGGAAAACGAGCCGCCACCTCAGCAATGAAGGGATTTATTTAATTTGCATTTTGTTCAATCAGGCATTCCTGACGCGTTTCAGTCCTCCTGGACTTTTTTCAAAGGATTGCGCCTGTGACTTGCGAGTAGCAGCGTTCCACAAGCCTGCTGAGTTTTTGAAAATGTTCCGCCCTTGGTGCTTTCACGGGCTGCCTCCGTGGGACCATTCGTCTTCTCCGTTCACAGGACAGGAATTAGTTGAGTTCATTACCCCAGGTGGTACAATTTGGAATCACTTCCTTTTGAATTCCAGCATCTTATTGGTCCTGTGCATAATATACATATTATTTACAAAACACATACAACATTTTTACCGTAGGATAGCGAAAGGGTTACATTTACTTTAACGACTCCAGTGAGTGCAACAGTAGGGAAAGCATTGGATAGCGTAGGGGTAAAAATTACTATTCCCACTCCAGAGAGTGCAACAGTAGTGAAAGCGTTGGATAGCGTAGGGGTAAAAAATACTATTCCCAGTCCAGAGAGTGCAACAGTAGGTAAAGTGTTGAATAGCACAGGTGTAAAAATTACTATTCCCACTCCAGAGAGTGCAACAGTAGGGAAAACGCTGGATAGTGTAGGGGTTAAAATTACTATTCCAACTCCAGTGAGTGCAACAGTAGGGAAAGCGTTGTAAATCGTAGGGGTAAAAATTACTATTCCAACTCCAGAAAGTGCAACAGTAGGGAAAGCGTTGGATAGAGTAGGGGTAAAAAATACTATTCCCACTCCAGAGAGTGCAACAGTAGGGAAATCATTGGATGGCGTAGGGGTAAAAATTACTATTCCAACTCAAGTGAGTGCAACAGTAGGGAAAGCATTGGAAATCGTAGAGGTAAAAATTACTATTCCAACTCCAGAGAGTGCAGCAGTAGGGAAAGTGTTGGATAGGGTAGGGGTTAAAATTACTATTCCAACTCCATTGAGTGCAACAGTAGGGAAAGCGTTGGATAGCGTAGGGGTAAAAATTACTATTCCAACTCCAGAGAGTGCAACAGTAGGGAAAGTGTTGGATAGCGTAGGGGTAAAAATTACTATTCTCACTCCAGAGAGTGCAACAGTAGGGAAAGCATTGGATAGTGTAGAGGTAAAAATTACTATTACCACTCCAGTGAGTGCAACAGTAGGGAAAACATTGGATAGCGTAGGGGTAAAAATTACTATTACCACTCCAGTGAGTGCAACAGTAGGGAAAGCGTTGTATAGAGTAGGGGTAAAATTTACTATTCCCACTCCAGTGAGTGCAACACTAGAGAAAGCGTTGGATAGCGTAGGGGTAAAAATTACTATTCCCACTCCAAGGAGTGCAAGGGTAGGGAAAGCGTTGGATAGCGTAGGGGTAAAAATTAGTATTCCCACTCCAGTGAGTGCAACAGTAGGGAAAGCGTTGGATAGCGTAGGGGTAAAATTTACTATTTCCACTCCAGTGAGTGCAACAGTAGGGAAAGCGTTGGATAGCTTAGGGGTAAAAATTACTATCCCCACTCCAGTGAGTGCAATAGTAGGAAAAACGTTGGATAGTGTAGGGGTAAAAATTATTATTCCAATTCCAGTGAGTACAACAGTAGGGAAAACATTGGATAGCGTAGGGGTAAAATTACTATTCCAAGTACAGTGAGTGCAATAGTAGGACAAGTAAATACTTCTTATTTAAATATAAATAATATAAATAGTAACACCAATTTCAAATTAATTAAATATTTTACAATTGTGTAAAATATATTAAATAATCAATTTAAAATACAAATAAATATTTTTTAATAATAAAAATTACATACTAATAGTAATTATTTACCTATTAAAAATAAAATATTTAACAATTTAAAAGTATTTTTAAAAATTAACTCAATAAATGTGTTATTCAAAAATGTAATTACTTACAATTAAATTACTTCACAAGCTATTCCCCTAAAAACACACAACCCACTACAGAAATTAATTTAATAAAAGTAACATAATTATCAATTAACCAATTACAATACATTTCTAAAAATATTTTAATTATTACAGAATAATGATTAATTTACGGTTAATTTGAAATAAATTCCAATAATTAAAATAACAAATTTAAATAATTATAATTAAATTACTTCCCACCCTATTCCCATATAAACCCACAACCTGCTACAGAAAGTTAATTACTAGAATTAACAAATGTATCAATTAATCAAATACATTTAATTACTATTTATATTTTATTTAATTACCAATTAATAATTAATTAACAATTAATTCTACAAAAATACCCAAAAATTAAATTACATATTTAATTAATTATAATAAAATGAATTCCCACCCTATTCCCTAATAAACCCACAACCCACTAAAAAAGAATTAATAACATTAACATATTTATCAATTAATCATTTAAAATGAATTACCAATTATATTTTAATTAACTGCCAATTAATAATTAACAATTAATTCTAAATAAATACCCAAAAATTAAATTACATATTTAATTAATTATAACAAAATTACTTCCCACCCTATTCCCCTATAAACCCACAACCCGCTACATAAACAAATTAATAACATTAACATATTTATCAATTAATCAATTAAAATTAATTTAAATTTTATTTTTTAATTAATTGCCAATTTTCGATTAATTAACAAATAATTCTAAATAAACACCAATAACTAAAATAACATATTTAATTTATTATAATTAAATTACTTCCCACCCTATTCCCCTATAAACCCACAACCCACTACAGAAAATAAATTACAAATAATAAAATATTAATCAATTAACCAATTAAAATTAATTAGCAATTATATTTTAATTAATTACCAATGAATATTAATTTAACAATTAATTCTAACTAAATATCAATAAATAAAATAACATATTTAATTAATTATGATTAAATTACTTCCCACCCTATTCCCCTATAAACCCATAACCTGCTACAGAATTATATTACACAAAAATTAAACATTAATATTAACTTACCTTAAATTCAATGTTTTTGTTGTCTATATTCTGTCTAGTCAATATTATTCTCCCTATTGGGCCCCAAGCTTTGGAATTCCCTCCCTCGGCACTTACGCTTTGAAACCCACTACACCCACTTCCGCAAAGCCAATAAGACATGGCTTTTTAACCAGTAACTTGCTCCTGCCTCTCCCTGAGTTCCAAGATCTGCTCATGTGGTTAAGTATCTCTTAGTGCTGGGAAACCCTTTTTGGGTAGCTGTCGCGCTTTAAAAGCCCAATAAATAAATAAATAAATAAATGTCCATTCTATATTTTTGATTTGATATTATTGTAATTCTAGTCTATATTATTTTTTTGTAGTCTATATTATGTCTAGTCGATATTATGTCTATTCTATATTTTTGACTCGATGTTATGTCTTGTCGAAATTAAAAACTTGATATTTTGACTAGTTACCGGTGTTGGTGGTGGTATTGGTGGTGGTGTTGGTTGTATTGGTGATGGTATTGGTGGTGATAGTATTGGTGGTGGTATTAGTGGTGGTGGTATTGGTGGTGGTGATATTGGCAGTGGTGGTATGGGTGTGGGTGGTGGTGTTGTAATTGGTGGTGGGATTGGTGTGGTGGTATTGGCGACAGTGGTATTGGTGATAGTGGTTTTGGTGCTGGTTTTGGTGGTGTTGGTGGAATTGGTATTGGTGGTGGTGATATTGGTTGTATTGGCGTTGGTGGTATTGGTGATTGTCTTATTCTTATTGGCGGTGGTATTGGTGGTGGTGGTATTGGTGGGGGTGGTGGTGTTGTTGTTGTTAATAAAACAGGCTTTTGAAAATAACCAGTCAGTTGGCTTTAGGACAGATGACATGTAACACTGATGGCCTGTAGTAACAGAAACTCGATAAAGAAAAAAGACAAACTTAAAACAGACTTAAGACAAAGTCCTAACTTAAGTCTGTCTTAAGTCTTTCTTAAGTCTGTCTTAAGACAATCCTAAGATAAAATCCAAACTTCTGTGAATACCAAAAGTAGTAAGTTTAGGATTTTGTCTTAAGTTAGTTCTGTGAATCGGGCTCTAAATGTACAATAGTTTGGCCAAACAAGCATAACACGTAATTCCTGAGAATATGAAATTATATGTGGCCAATGCATTTTGCTGCTACCCAGGGATGGTTAAACATGTAAAAATTCACCTGCTCGAATTTGACGAAGCTTAGTTTTCAAAACTGGGTAAACTTGACTGAAACCACTGTGCGGTGCTTAATTTGGCCAGTGGTAGCAAATGGGGCACACCGAAACTCATTGTTGGGGACCAGCACTTTGTTTTCCTTATCAGACTTTTACCTAGAGCAAGACTGGGAAAACACAGATCAGGGAAAGAAGGAGGAAAGGAAAGATGCTAAATATGTGACAAAGAGAGAACGCAGGATGAAAAAGAACCTGCAAGAGTGAGACAAAAGAGCAGGAATTGTGTTGTGGTGCATCAAAGAGGCAATAGTTGGAATCAAGACTACGCACCCTTCCTTTTAGGCACTTTAACATTCAGAAATGCCAGCTAAAAGCTTATGAGCAAAACGTTGGGCTCTGGAATCTATTCTTTTATAAATTAAGCACTGCCACAGTGTGCATGGCAACAGCAGGCATTATTAGTTTGGTAGGAATCATCCAACATTGTGTGCCTTGTATCTTACTGGAATCTTCACACTGAAAAAAGAAATTTTGTGGACGTTTCAGAAGCCCAGGCTATGATTCGATGCTGAGAATCAAGCTACTGCAGTCAAGATGAAGCAAACAGTGGATCTTTGGGCTACTCACAACAGGCGACTTCCTCAATTAATCTTTTTGCTTCTTTGAGCTCAGGCGTGTCCTCTTTTCACTTTCCTCTCAGAACCTATGAATTTCCCTTCACCCTTCTGCTCTATCCCTGCACTTCGCAGGTGAGCCAGGATGGTTGTGAATGCCCATGACAAGAAGATTCCACACAATCCATGCAAGTATTTCAACCGGCTTGTGTTGTGCATCTGCATTACCTCTATTATTCAGTTGCATCCTTTCAAGCCCTGGTCAAAATGACTCAAAATGCCCAAAAAAACATCAAAGTTGCAAGCAATGCGGGTTTGGTATTTTGCACTAATGTTACTCTAGGGTGAAATACACTCAGACATCCATTTTGATAGTAGGAATTCATTTTTTTACAAAAAACAGGCAAAATTGCATGTGATGTGAAAAACAGCCACTCGTATTCTGTTCGTTCGCATTGGTCCTGTGCTGCTGCGGATTTGTACCAAACTAACATCTCATTTACACAACATGGCATGATGGCATGATAATTGAAATGTTGTTTTATCAAGTGTAATGCAAAATGTTTGAAAATATATGAGATAGGAGACAGGAACCAGGCGAGGACACCCTTTATGCTGCCTGTACCCCCAGCATCAATGCTCATGGCATCATTCCATTACCTCCTTGTCTCTTCCTCCTCCCACTCCTTACTACTAAGGTTGGGCTTGGCCTGTAAAAGTTCGGCCCCAAGATTCTCTTTATCTCAGATAATCCAATCACTTCATATATACCCATGCTTTTCACCTATCACACTTTCTCTTTTATTTTCAGCCCCTTCTCTTGTGGGATCTCTTCCTCGCCTCCTTCTCCTGGGAGTTGTTACTGTGCTTAGAAGGTATGATTTACTTTTCTCTCCCTTGTACTGACGGTGCTGGTCCAGTTTGCTATGGTGGGGAGTGGTGACGCGGGCACTCAATCTTCTGTGTGCAGGTCTCATGTCTGAGCCATAGCAGCTCAGGACATGATTATCAATGCTCTGAAGCAGTTCAGGGTCCTGTTTGATCTGAGTAGTGTACTGGCCTATTTGGATAAATGCAGGGGTGTGTCTATGCTTCATAGCAGTACGCGTGGGCTAATGGATGCTATTACAAAGGCACAATAAGTCTGTAATTTGATCTCTAACTTTTCTGGCATTGACTCTCATCCTCGTTTCACAAAACATTTTGAAACATCTTCAAAGGTGATTACTTCCTCCATCTTTGGAAAGGGGATGCTTTTTTACTTTTCAGATCCAATGACTCTTACTACAGTGATAGATACAGTGATAAAGATCAGCCTTTAGACTTAAGTTGAGGATGGGACACACTCTGAGGCTTTCATCCTAACTGGTCAGTTCACAGGCAGAGATGACATTTCTTTCAGGACCTTTCAGCGCACTTCACATTTGGGGTTCACAATCTCCAGGCAGACTGTTGTAGTGCGGTGTATCCTTCATCACAGGAGTTTGCGCCTAGCCACATGGTATTCCAGGAGATTTACGCCAGGATCTGCAGAAAGATGCTTGTGGAATAACATATTGATCTTCCCCCTCAATTATTACAAGATTCTAGGACCCCCGTAGCAATTGGATCAAATTCTCTATCCACCCCGGCCCAGAAATCTGTTATATGACTTTCGACCAATCCGTCTCATTCCCAGAGTATTACCAAAGATTGAAAGGGAGTGGCTGTGATCCGAGTTCTCCTCCTTTGGCCAAGAAGACAGTGGTTTAATCTTCTCTGTCTCTTGGCAGCTACAACTTTTGGGATCCTGCCACTGGTATCGCTCCCTCTTCTTTAGCCACTTCTTCAATTACCCAGCTACCTTCAGCTGAGTCCTTCAGTGCAGAGATTGCCACAAGAGAGCTTTTAACCCATTGGCATTCTCTCTGTTTCCTTTTCAATGCAAAGTTTCAGAGGAGACACCACAAAGAAATCCTATAGCTGTTATTTGGCACCTTTTAGCACATTGTGTCAGAGTAACACGTTTTCACTGGTCTATTGCTTACCTGAGAAATAGTGTACAGTTTTTACAATAGCTTTTTTTTATAAAAAGCTTGTTTGTATTTACTATAAGCTTGCAGCGGGTGGTTGTTGGAGCCTTCAGGTCTCCATGGTGTGATATGTCTGATATTAAATCCCATATATTTAGAATATTGAAAGGGTTTGATTTCTTAAGCCCAAGGGTTACCCTTCATGAGACCTTCCCTTGGTTTTGAGAGTGCCGCATGCCATTAAATGAACAGAAGTTGTCTCTCTCTAGTAGCCAATAACACACCAAGGAGAACAGGAGAATGGGGTTCCTTCCTCTCTCATCACTGATATTTAATAATCTTTGAGAACAGGGTTTTTCGGTGGTTAGACCCGAGTTTTGTACCTAAGATTAATTGAAACTTTCACTGAAATTTTGAATAAAGTTTTGTATTAAGATCCTTTTCAAAGACTTAGGGCCTAATTGCAACTTTGGCGGAGTGGGAGCTGGATGCCAGCCCACCACCCCGCTCCTACACCTAAGCCTCCAGCATATTCCTGCCCCAGGCTTCTGCGCCACCACTGAGGGCAGTTGCGGTAGTCCCATGGTGGTCTAACCGCCAAACTTTTAATACAGCAGCTGAACCACACCGCCCTCGCTATGCTACATTGAGTTTGGCCGCTCGCAGTCGAGACTTTCGCTGGGTTGCTGCCTGCTAGCACCGGACCTGCCACTTCAATTTGCCGACTTGGGGCTGAGACTTGAAGACACCCTTGGAGCGGGACTGCGAGGACCAGCAGTCTGTGCGGCTTTCCATCTGCCGCAGCTGGGTCCTCTTCCCGCCCCCACCTCTTTCTACTTAGCTACGCCCATACCCGCGCATCGCGGGATGCCCGCGGGCAAGTGCTGGGCCAAGCCCGGGCCAAGGGCGGGCCCATTATAGCCAGCGAGAGACCGCGAGAGACCGGACCGGGCTCACTCTCTGACCTCTTCTACTTGAAATAAGTGCCTGCATTGTTAAGTAAGTTATTGTGTCTCCATTTACTTTGTCAGGACACTTGATACTATGTCTACACGTGAAAGTAGAAGTAAAACTGCTAATGCTAGGGCAACGCTGACGGGCCCCTTGGACAACTTCATAATAAGAACAAATTCATTAATTGACCAAGGCATAGTTCTTATGGAACGACGCGTCTCGCAAGACCTAGCGATGGCAAAGAGATCCTCCATGGGAAATTTAGCGACAGCCCGTACTCCAGATCATACCCTAAAAACGAACCCTACTAAATATACATACATATACACTGTCCTCCTTCCACGCCTGATGATTTAACAGATAACTCTTTGTTCAATTGCTCGCAACAGTCCGAGGCACCAGAAGTTGTTATAATACCATCAAATACTGAACAACCGGAGATGACTTATACCAGAAAATTAAGGGGAAAACATACAGGGGCAGTTCCTAAGAAAAAGCGGGCTAATACTAAAAGCACGGGAGATAGGTACACAAAGGTAGCCAGGGGGAGGGGGCGGGAGTGATATTTCTTCCAGAGCGAAGGGGGTGGATGATGTTAATAATTCTCAGTTGGAATTGAACCAAGACCCGTGTAGCAGAGCCATTGAAAATGCTGTGGGTAGGACTGAGGCGGGAAAAGAGCTTTTATTTTCAAAATTGGGGGCTTTGTTAAAATCTTCCTTGGAACCTTTAGAACGTAGACTATTAAACATTGAGAAACAGCTATCTCTTCATGAAAAGACTAATATGAATTTAATGGTTCCTATGCAAGTAAAACAGCCAAAAGTGGGGACTGCAAAGTCAAATAAACCTCTGAACCTAGAAATAGTGCCCTCTCTACCACCCCCGGTGCAAAAACAAGCCGTCAATGCCGCTACTACATTAAAAACGACAATAGCTCCTTTGGAACTGTCTAAAACTAATACGCAAGTCCCCGGAGACCCTATGTCCCTTAAAAACCATTCTAGGGAGCCACGGGGGAACACACTAGACAGGAAACACTCAGGAGGTTTCTGCCTTACCTTGCCACCAGAATCTAGACCGTACCTAGTGGTATAACAGGAGTGCCAGAAATAGATAATTCTATTCATGAAACGCACATGGCCCTAAAAAATAAGGTATTACACTGGCTAAATATAAATCGACCACTACCCCATATGTAAAAAGTGAGATACTGATGGTGTGGAGATTTGCGTGGGTGGGATATAGCCGGAAAACTATCCCCGGGGATTGTGTGGCGGTCAATTTCAGGGACCCCGCACGGTAGACTATATTTGTTCCTGGGCTAATTAAAATATAAGATCATCAATAGAACCCCGGCCGCTCTCCTTTTTTTACCCACCAACAACCCCACCTGATCAATGGGATGAGTGGACCAGGGTTACGAACCATGCCCATGGCAGGAGGGAAAATAGAGGGTACAGGACAATGTTAGAATGGGGAGAGTTACCGACACAAAATATGTTTAGCAGCTTAGATCTGGTTGACTGACTGTATTCAAAGGAGGAACAAGAATTAAATCTGGTTCTGAGGCAGGGAAAATTGGATCCCATTAGTGTAAATAAGATAAGCGGGCATAGTGATTTGAGGATTATTCCACATATAGGTCAACGCATTTCACACAGTAGTGTGCTGAAGCAGCTATTGGTGAACTGCCTGACATTGTTATGTGTCCGGTGGTTGATTTTGCAAACACGTCCTCACCCCAGTTAGAGGTAGAGGAAGCACAAGGATCGACAACCCATCAAACAGTATTACAAGTTATGTCAGGCTGTGAGGAATTTAGCCCACCAATTATTAAGATGGACAAAGTAATTATCAAGCCTACAGCAAAGGGGAATTTTTTTAACCCTCCTATCATGGAATATAGCAGGCTTATCAGGCAAAATAGCTGACCCAATATGTATGTCCTTTATAAATGAATTTTTTATAATTTGTCTTCAAGAGCGTTGGGAGAAGGAAGCCACTCATATAAATGGCTTCTGAACCTTCCACACACCCGCTAAGTTTACATTGAGGGGCAGAGACTCTGGAGGCCTCTGCATATATATATCTAATACCATAGACATCATTGTAAAGAAGCAGAATTTGGTGTCAACTTACTACCAGACCTTGACAATCAACGCGGGAGGGACTTTAAATATCACTCTAATTACCTTTTACAATAATATCCCAAAGTCGGAAATAACAAAAGTTATGGATGAAATCACAATATGCATGAAAAATGCCTCTGATGATACTTCAATGGGGCACTGTATAGTTTGGGCAAGGGATTTTAATTGTTATTTGTGCCCAAATGGTACCACAGGCATTTGTGGATTAAAAAATCTGGAGGGTCATTTATGTAGTCACTTTTCACACACAGTCACTGGGAAATTCTTTAACACACTATTGTTTTCATTTGACCTGGGGTTCGCTAATGAACTTTGTTCACCCCAAGTGGACTTCAAACCAACCTTTAATGACAGGGGATGCAATACACTAATTGACTTTCTCCTGGTATCAAACAGCCATTCTTGTAATGTCTCTGATTTTGAAACAGGAGCTATCGGATTAAGTGATCACTTTCCAATTAGCCTGTCACTACATTTTATAAACCAAAACAATAGTAAGCCAAAAGACGCTATAGATAATTTATACAGCCATAAGATAGCTCTAGCTAAACTAAATGGCTATTCCATAAAATGGAATAGAGTTGATCCTGTAGATTTTCTTCAGAGATTGATAAAAAGCCGCTATAAAGTCTTTGTGGCCTGCCTAAAGGAAGAAAGTGATCATGTTGCAGTTATTACTGCCTTCCATGATATCTCACAAGAAATAAGTAAGACCTTAACTGGAATTTTGAAAAAACACTCCGGCAAAAAAAACAATGGATGGTTTGACTCAAACTGTAGGAAGGCGCATAAGGCTCTGATAAATACATTAAAAAGAGAGCCGAAAAATCGCCTTGAGATAAGAAAGGCCAGGAAATCGTACCACGCTGCCATAAAAGTAAGAAAAAAAGGGTTGAAACAGGAAGCATGGCAAACCTTGCAACAAGCCTGCGTATCAAAAGATACGACACATTTTTGGAAGGAGGTGAATGCACCTTTTTTCGCAGATAGGAACACTGACATTGTGGAGATGGCAATTGATGAAGGTGTCTGGGTAACCTACTTTACTGTTCTATATAAAAAAGATAATCTAGTAGGGAGTGCCCAGTTACCAAGAAGCCCATCGTCGGACAACAACTCAGAAAGAGCATTCCCTTTGGACATCACCTTTACGCTGTCTGAGGTTGAACTGGCAATTACGGAAAGTGCTGCAGGAAAGGCTCCAGGGCCAGATGGGGTCCCTGTGGACATATATAAGAGAAATGTGGACCTATGGGCTCCCCTTTTAATTAAGGTTTTAAATAGTTGTAACAAAGAAGGGTTTTTAAATTCTTGGCAGGAGGCAATCGTGGTCCCTATTTTTAAGAAGGGGGATCGAAATAATCCTAAATGCTATAGACCTATTTCACTGTTAGACTCTCTAATGAAAGTAACAGGGTGGGTGATTTTAAACAGACTTCCGACATGGGCAGATGACACGGGAATATTATCAAAATTTCAATATGGTTTTAAAGCAGGGGTGGGCACGGTAGAACAAGGGTTGAACCTGGCAGTAATGATTGGCAAATATATGACAGCAAAAAAAGGCAATCTTTTCTAACCTTTGTCGGCCTTAGTTCGGCATTTGACTGCCTAAGCCATGACATACTATGGGACACTCTGTTAGAAATAGGCGTTGATTTTAACATTTTGGTTTTTATAAAGGAATTATACCAGGGAGCGGGTGCAAAAGTACGTTTTGGCAAAAATGGTCAATGCACTTCCAAATTCCCAATAAGAAAGGGTGTTCATCAAGGCTGCATCTTGGCACCCTTTTTATTTAATCTTTATATTAATAATGTGGCTATACACCTTATTCGCGAAAAACGGGACTTTGCTCAAATAGGAGGAAGTCCTGCCCCAATCCAACTTTATGCCGACAACGTTGTGCTCATGACAAGGACCCAGATTATATTTTAAATTTATAGTGCGTGCAGCTACCCACATGGGGTCTCCCGGCGCAAGACTGAAGGCAGTGGTCATGAGGTTAGAGGGTTATCACTGAGGGAAGAGCAGGGTTTTGAGCTTTTTACGAAATTTGGTCAGGGAAGGCTCAAGTTTCAGTGGAGCCGGAAGAGCATTACGCTAGCTCTACAGAAAGTGCTTAGATCCTTTTCAGATTATATGAGCAAGAGGGGTTTAAAAATTAACTTAGGGAAAACCTTCAGTATGTGTTGTACACATAAAAGAAATACTCACTGTAATGTGTTCCTTGAGAAATCGAAGATAGAATCAACTAAATCTTTCTCCTATTTGGGGATTATCTTTGATAGAAATGGAAGTTGGACGGAGGCCGCAAATGCCAGAAAACGGGCTTTTTCTCGCACGATTGGGGCAGTACAAAACTTTGCGAACAGACTAGGAGGTAGACCAGTAAATGTTTTGATGGAAATTTATAAATCTAAATGCCTATCAACTGTTTTATATGGTGCGGGAATATGGGGGATTGCAGACATTCTAGATATACAGCGATGAGAAAATGCTTTCCTCAGATATTTATTGGCGGCTCCTAAGACTACGTCAACTTATTTGTGTCATAAGGAGCTAGGCTTAGACTATATTACAGACCTTATCAAATTGAGCCCCGTACTTTTGTGGCATAAGATTTGGACATCGCCTGAGACGGAACTAAATAGAAACATTATAGAAGATTGTCTCAAGCTACAGGGGGCCCTAAACATTGATTGGTTTATTTACGTAAAGGGATTCCTTAAAGAGATCGGGCACCCTGAATTTTTAAACACACCAAGGAAAAAGCTACAAGATATCGGTCTTATTTTGCTAGAAAATAAACGGTGGCAGCTAGAGAGCAAAAAAGTAAGCATGGGCGAAATTTGCGAATTCGCGTTCCGCGAATTCACGGATTTCCCGGCGAAATCGCAAAAAAATCTGCGAATTCGTATATTTTCCCACGAAATCGCAGATTTTTTTGCGATTTGCCCTGGAGTACTTTCTACTGGCTAATCCAGTAAGTGCTCCCTCATTGGGTAAATGTATAGTGCTTTTACTACACTGCAGCTGCGTAAAGGGCCAGAAGACGTGTCTCCAATGACCATGTGTGCCTGTAACACAGGCACAGGCACACATGGTCACTGGAGACACATCTTCTGGCCCTTTACACAGCTACAGTGTAGTAAAAGCACTATGGGGCAGATTTACAAGCCGCTTGTGCCTCTTTTGCGCCGCAGTTGCGTCGCTTGAAGCAGGCGCAAGGATTGACACAGCATTGGGGAGATAGGGCCCCCCAGAGCATTGCTGGAGCTGCGTCATGCTTGCGACGCAGCTCCGGCAATTTTATGCGCCTCCAGCCCCGCGATAGACAACGGAATCCGTGTTGAAGGTGATTAACTGCAGGCAAACCCTTGGCTGTCCAGAGGAGAACTTAAACCTCTGTATTCAGTGTCCTCGCCCACCCGCCTCCCGCCGCCTGACCCCTGCAACACCCTCAGGTCGGGCCGCCGAGCGGAGCGCGGTGCTGGCTAGAGGGATTAAAACTACATTACCCAGGATTCCAGGCGACGCATTTCGCGTCTATCGCGCGCCAGGAGGTGCATAAAATTGCTGTCACCCCGGTCGAGGGGGGGATCCGTGTTGAAGGTGATTAACTGCAGGCAAACCCTTGGCTGTCCAGAGGAGAACTTAAACCTCTGTATTCAGTGTCCTCGCCCACCCGCCTCCCGCCGCCTGACCCCTGCAACACCCTCAGGTCGGGCCGCCGAGCGGAGCGCGGTGCTGGCTAGAGGGATTAAAACTACATTATCCAGGATTCCAGGCGACGCATTCCGCGTCTATCGCGCGCCAGGAGGCGCATAAAATTGCTGTCACCCCGGTCGAGGGGGGGATCCGTGTTGAAGGTGATTAACTGCAGGCAAACCCTTGGCTGTCCAGAGGAGAACTTAAACCTCTGTATTCAGTGTCCTCGCCCACCCACCTCCCGCCGCCTAACCCCTGCAACACCCTCAGGTCGGGCCGCCATGCGGAGCACGGTGCTGGCTAGAGGGATTAAAACTACATTACCCAGGATTCCAGGCGACGCATTCCGCGTCTATTGCGCGCCAGGAGGCGCATAAAATTGCTGTCACCCCATCTCGCGGGACGCGAGCGGGACGCCTGGCGAAGCCCGGGCAAAGGGCGGGCCCTCTGTGGCCCTCAGGGGCCCGAAGTGGCCGGGTCGGGCCACCTCCCTAAGCACGACTGTCAGGACCTACAAGTCATATCCATTATAATCCATAAATGGAGAAAGGGGCAGCAATCACTGTTTGAGGATGACCAAAACGTTAAAAACACCGATGGCTACAAGATCAACCAGCAGACTTAAAACAGTGAGTACACCTTTACCCACTATAACCGCTATAGACAAAATGCTGCAAAAAACCATAAATGTTGTAGCGGATGCTATTCAGGACACTGAGAGGCGACTCTCTTTGACACCAAATCTATGCTTCCCAGACCTGTCCATGCACACTACTAATGATGACCAAAACATGGATGACACTGCCTCATCGCAGGAGTCTCTACTGATGCAATCATTTTCGGAATTACCAAGGTCACACGTCAAAGAAATAACCTCTAAATCTCTGTCCACTGAGTTAACGGCGAATAACTTGGATAACAGTCTTATGATTTTAACTAACTGCGCAAATAATGACCAACAGGAAAAGGTTACACCTTTAGTTTTGGATGCTCATCCCGAGGAGAGCGCTCTATTGGTCACTGACTGTACAGAATCACAAACTCTTAAACAACTTAATCCTCTAAAGGGCAAACAGAAAAAGCTTAGAATAAAACTTCCCACGAGGAAAACCCATCTCCTCTCAGGCAAACCCAAACGCTCAATTAAAGACATGTGGCAGAAAAAAAGCCTGGAGAAACCCACTGAACCAACACGTGGGGGGTCCTCTTCAACTTCGCTACAGGACCATGAAGCACACGGAAACACTAAGATCAACACAGGTAGTTCTCTGGTCAATGAGGAAACAGGACACATAGACAATAAGAGTAGCACGAACATACCATCTATGGGAGAGATTGAAACTTTAATTAAATCACTCCTACAACCTATTAGCCACCAGATTGACAATATTGAAAAGGCTTTGAGTAAATTGGAGGGGGCTCAAAATGAAATATCATCCAGTATTCTTAGATTACTTAAAACACCTAATACTCCAACTACCTTTGTTCCAGCCTCTACAACTCTCAATGTAAAAAACCCAAAAGCCATAAAAAAAGCATGTGATTTATCAAAGAACACAGGAAAACAAAAAAAACCACAGCATCAGAGTCTCCCCACAACTGACCTGACGTCAAGCTCTCAAACAGTTCATCCTACTGCTGCGCTCACAATGATACCAATAGTCAACACGCTAAACACCCAAGTAGGTGAGGATGACGATGATTGTGAGTGGGCAACAGAGGGTTATCCACCTAATACAAACACAGGAATAACTGAGAATATAAGACATACAGCTCCCCCAAATGTTAACATCCAGACAAAAGAAACAGGAGCACATCCCCCTAGACCCACCACAACACGATCACTATCATACATAAATTTACCACCACAGTCTAATCCCTACACAATAGTCATGATCGGGGTACCAAAAGTAGACGAAAATAGAGAGGAAAGGCGGGAGGAACTGAAGAACAAAGTAATGCAATGGCTAACTACACACAGGCCCCTCCCTCCCAATATAACAGGAACCATTCAACATGTTAAAAGAGTAGAGTGGGTGGGCACTCGCTTCAAATCCACAGAGGGCGACTGCATTGTGGTCACCTTTAAATACATAGGAGCGGCGAAATTTATTGCAGATTGGCGGAGCCCCGTGACAAACAGCCTGATCCGTACTATGGGTCTAAGCTATTTTTATCCAGTTCGCTCAGACACCCAAAGGAATAAAACTAAATATAATTACACTCAAGAAGGACCTTTTATGTCGCAGCCAAATTATCAACCCTGGTCCTACCCGATCAAGGCATACCAATGGGTCTAGAACCGTACCCATACGCTCACCCCTGGGTAAGCAAAACGTATAATTACCAACCAACAGTAACAGCTGATAGACAAGGGTATAGTTTTCACCGAGCTCATAACCATCCTAATTTACAGCATAATGACTATGGGCTCCCAACGGCCAATAGATATGATGTACTCTACAACCACGACCAACTGGAAGAGGTTGATTGACTGCCATCTGACCTGCCTCCTGTCTCACTCCCTGATAGGATAAATAACTTTGTAGAATGTAAGACCAATTTATCAATAACCTCGAACCCCCCGGAGGTCAGTCCAGCCAACAGTCCTAATATGATGAGACCTAGTTATTCATCCAGCCCCCCAGTAGAACAAATTCCTGCCCCTTCGTTATCTGAAGTATGTAGTCTCTCTATCTCCACAGTCTCTCAATTTTCACCTTCCCACGCAAATCACAGGATGAACTTTGTAACAAATGTTCAATCGCATCACGTTTCTAACATAATTCCTGCATCAACTTTAGATCACAACGATTCCAATCCAATTAAAATACTGTCATGGAACATTGCAGGACTGGCCTCCAAAATCAATGACCCGATGTGGGTATCCTTTGTCAATAAGTATACCATCCTGTGTTTTCAGGAAACCTGGATAGTAGACAGCAATATCTTTATTGAGGGATTTCAAAGCTTCTTTGTTCATGCATCTCCATCGCCTAGTGGCAGGGCAAAGGGGGGCTTAGCAACATTTATTAGTCTGTCTCTTAAATCAAAGATTAATTGCGTGCAGCTGGATAGCAGGAACATCCAGATCTTGGCCCTTAGAAAGGGGAAGAAAGGAATAACCCTGGTCAACTTCTACAATTCTGTCTCTATTCCGAGCGAATGTAACATCGACACTCTTCAAAATCACTTAAGTGATAATCGGACAAAATTGCCCCAGGATAAAATACTCCTTGGTGACTTTAACACGCACATCTGCGGAAACCCTTTTACAACACCTCTGGGCTCCTTGGGCTGTGGACTTAAAACAGGTCCTCACTTTACTCACTGCCACCGCGGAACAAAATTGAATACCTTATTGGACACCATGAACCTGACCATGGCACTATCCCTGAAAGACGACTCTTTTACCTTTAAAAATCCAACCTATAAAGGATCTGAGTCAGGTTCTTACATAGATCACATCCTCCTTTCAGCTGGTGTGGTCCAACAGGTTTTAAACTTTGACATCCTTGAAAGTATTCACAGTGACCACAACCCTCTACATCTTGAGGTACAACGCAGCCCTTTTGTACTCCAAAAAAACAACAAGGATCCAGGGGTACTTAAACCGGTCAATAACAACCGCCGCCTGAAATGGAACCTGATAAACAGTGACAAATTGTACGAGACTGTTGTCAAACACTGTGAAACTGAACTCAAGCTTTGTGCCTTAAACTCCGCTCCTCCGGAATCTATCTTATCTGCCTTTGCAGTGGTGTCTAAAAGGATTGATCAACTGCTGACCGTACCCGTTAAGGGAACAACTGGCCAATACCCCCGATGGTTTGATCATGCCTGCTCTTCAGCTAATCGAAAACTAAAAGCTGCCCTTAAGAACAAGCCAAGAGACTCTGCACTCATTAAGGCCCTTCGTGCAGAATACAAAAATGCCCTTGCATCTCGCAAAAAGTCTATAAAAACTAAAACTTGGGAGTCTTTGCTTGATCCTTCAACCTTGGGCAATAGCTCGAAGTTCAGGAGTATAATCAATAAACCACTTTTTAATGACCCGAATGCCGAAAGCCTCGGAACAGTCATACCTGAGAATGACTGGATTACCCATTTCGGTTCTATTTTTAAAAGTGACGCTCCACAGACTTTGCAACCACCTCATCTCCCTGAAAGTATTCCTCTACAATTTACCACCAAAGAAGTTGAACTAGGGATTCATGGTCTTTCTAGTAATAAAGCTCCGGGCCCAGACGGACTTCCACCGGACTTATTTAAATCTAACACCACTTTTTGGGCCCCTATCCTCACAGCTGTCATTAACGCTGGGGCCGTAGTGGGGGCTCCTAAGTCCTGGGGAGCATCTACTATCATCCCTGTATATAAAAAGGGTGACAGAACAAAAGCGGCCTGTTATAGACCAATTTCTCTGATAAATTCTGTTGCAAAGGTAGTGGGTGGGGTCCTTCTAAACCGGTTGAATGCATGGGCCAAACATAACAATATAATGACCCCCGCCCAGTATGGATTCAGACCAGGACATGCTACAACTACTCAGTGTCTGAATTTATATTTAATCAGTGGCAAGTACACTCAAGCCAGAGAAGGAACATTATACATGGCCTTTATGGACCTCTCCTCGGCCTTTGATTGTGTCGAGAGGAGTAAACTCTGGGAAGTCCTGCAGAACATGGGTGTTGAAAATAATCTGATCAACTTTTTGGCTGACCTCCATAATGACACTCGTGCAAATGTCCGATACACAAAAGATCTGAAAGTAACAAGAGACTTTAAAATCAACCGGGGGATCAGGCAGGGCTGTATTTTAGCACCTTTTCTTTTTAACTTATATATAAATGGACTCGAAGAACACCTTTTAAAAACTGACACGGATTATCCTCGCATTGGGAAAAAGGGCGTGCCGGTTCTGCTATACGCGGGCGACGCCGTTCTTATATCTAGAACTGCACTCGGACTTCAAAAGCTATTGGATTCCTTTCTTCAATTTATGACTTCACGTGGCCTGAATATCAACAACTCCAAATCATTTGTTATGACGGTAGGCTCAGCTCCAAAAAAACGTTACCCCTTCTCAGTTAACGGGGAAAATATACCATCAACAAAAACTTTCTCTTACCTAGGAGTACTGTTTGATCACAAACTTTCATGGGGCCCTGCCATAATTAAAAAGAAAGGCGAAATACTAAGGACCAACACTGGAATAATGGGTTTTGCACGCAAATTGGGTAACACCCCAGTGTCCGCCATAATGAAGCTTTACCAAGCAAAAAGTGTTGCGGTTGCCTGTTACGGAAGTGAACTATGGGGCTTCTTACCAGCAGACGCCCTTGTAACTCTTGAAAATAACTTCCTGAAACAGGTCCTGTGTTTACCAAAAAGCACCGCTAACTTCTCCGTTCACGAGGAACTAGGCACACCGTACCTAGGAGATAAAATTGCTGTAAATCCTCTGCTCTGTTGGTTGAACTGTTGGCGCAATGTCTCAATACCACTGACCCATAATATCCTCGCTGAAGCCGTCACTTGGGAAGGGCAACTCAAGATACCCTGGCTGAAATACATTAGAAATTGCTGTAAAGATCTGGGCAGGCTGGACCTTTACCTAACACCTCAGCATACTACCAAGAAGGATGTTAATTTTTTTACGCTCCCAGCCTCGATCTCCTAGCTGATTGTTCCACTCCTCCTGCACAGTTTGCTGGTTCTGCCGACTGCCTGCCCCAGCCACTGCTCCTAACACCCTTTGCCTGCCTGGGTGAGCACGCTCCGACGTCGCCTGCATTCCCTGAGTGCCTAGAGGGGAACATAGCGCCTGGTATTGTTTTTTATGAGAATCTTTTCATTGTATTTTGCGCAGCATTGATTGTTTATTTATTTACTTTACTGACGCTTTGACTGTAGTCACAGTTTCGTTTTCGCCCGTCCATATAGTGTTGGTCACTCGTGGACCGTGTCTCCTCTCCGCTCCCCGCCTCCCAGCAGCCCCTCCCACGCTCCGCCCCCCTCCACTATCTATATATGACAGTAGCTTTAACGCGCAGCGTCCACGCGCAGCGTCCGCGCCCCATTCGCGCCGAAGGTGCGCCAAAGGTAAGCCCGTCTACGCCCGTCCGCACCTGGACCGCGCCCAGCGCCAGACCCCCTGGTCCTCGTACCACCCACCTCCCCCGCATTACCTACGATGCCACCACCCTCCTAGCCCTTAACCCCGGCCGACTCCCCCACTGCGTCCAAGCCACTCCTGGACACACCCATGGTCCCTTCTCTTGCAACTCCTGCAAGTTCGACGGCAGCAAGATCAACTCCTCATCCACGGACACAAAACAGAGATCTGACTCCAACTACCTAAAATGCATCCTGCTCAACACCCGCTCAGTCCACAGACACGCCATCGAACTTTGGAATCTACTAGACACCATCTCTCCCGACGTCGCCTTCCTAACAGAAACATGGATGAACGCCTCATCAGCCCCAGACATCACCATTGCCATCCCAGAAGGATATAAAATCATCCGTAAGGACCGCACCGACCAAACAGGAGGAGGCATCGCTATCGTCCATAAGAACTCCATCCGCATCTCAACCAGCTCAGACGTCAACCTCGCTAGCGCCGAACACCTTCACTTCCAGATCCACACCGACCCCAAGACCACACTCAGAGGTACTCTCCTCTACAGGCCTCCAGGACCCCGTGCAAAATTCAGCGACGTTATCACTGACTTCATCACGCCACACGCCCTCCCCTCCGAGGAATACATCCTACTGGGAGACCTCAACTTTCACTTGGAAAAGAGCAACGACAGCAACACCACCTCCCTTTGGGACAATCTCGCCAACCTCGGACTCAAACAACTTGTCACTATGCCCACCCACATCGCAGGTCACACACTCGACCCTATCTTCACCTCCAGCAAACATGTCTCCTTCAGCCACACCACAACTCTACATTGGACGGACCACAGCTGCGTACACTTTATCTACAATAAGACCACAACTCACAACCAACCTCAACCTACTCTATGAAGAAACTGGAACAAAATCACCATCGACCAGATCTCCTCATCGCTTCTTCAAAACCCCCCTGCCCACTCCTCAAACACCGGCCAAGCAGCGATTAACCTCACCCAATGGCTATCCAACAGCGCTGACATCCTAGCACCGCCGAAAAAACGTCAAATCAAACTTGGCAGCAAAAACGCCTCCTGGTTCAACGATGATCTTAAGAAATCGAAGAAACTCTGCCGCTCCCTCGAGAAGGCCTGGAAAAAAGACCCAAACAGCAGCACCAGGGACGCCTTCAAAAACGCCACCCGCATACACCACCAACTAATCCGGACTGCCAAGGAAGCCGCATTCGAAGACCGACTAGACAACAACGCCCACAACAGCAAGGAACTATTCAACATCGTCAAAGAATTCACCAACCCCTCAGCAAACTCCAACGATATCACCCCCTCTCAAACCCTCTGCGACTCCCTAGCCTCTTTCTTCCACAACAAAATCGCAGACATCCACAACAGCTTCGACAACCAACTCGGAGACCATCCCACGCAATCTCCTGCCGTACCTTCACCCCCTCGAACATCCTTAACGACTGGAACCCAATCTCCACCGAGGACACCATCCGCCTGATGAACTCCATCCACTCAGGATCCCCCACAGACCCATGTCCTCACCACATCTTCAACAAAGCAGACTCCATCATAGCACCACACCTCCGAGACGTCATCAACTGCTCCCTCAACTCCGCCACCTTCCCGGAAAGCTGGAAATATGCCGAACTCAGCGCCCTTTTGAAAAAACCCACAGCGGACCCCACCGACCTCAAAAACTACCGCCCCATCTCGCTCCTTCCATTCCCGGCCAAAGTCATCGAGAAAGCCGTCAATAACCAGCTCGCCGCCTTCCTCGAAAGCAACAAATCCCTCGACTCCTCTCAGTCCGGCTTCCGAGCCAAGCACAGCACGGAGACCGCCCTCATCGCAGCAACAGACGACATTGGAACTCTACTGGACAATGGAGACACAGTCGCCCTCATCCTCCTAGACCTCTCCGCAGCCTTCGACACAGTCTGCCATAGCACTCTTCTACAGCGCCTCAAAAACATCGGGATCCAAGGAAAAGCACTGGAATGGATCACCTCATTCCTCACCGGAAGAACCCAGAGGGTCCGCCTCCCACCATTCAAGTCCGAGGCCACTGAAGTCATCTGCGGCGTACCCCAAGGTTCCTCACTCAGCCCCACCCTCTTCAACGTATACATGAGCCCCCTCGCGACCATCGCTCGCCAACACAACCTCAACATCATATCCTACGCAGATGACACCCAACTGATCCTATCACTCACCAAAGACCCCAACACCGCCAAAACCAACCTACATGAAGGTATGAAAGAAGTAGCAGAGTGGATGAAGCACAGCCGTCTGAAACTGAACTCAGACAAAACGGAAGTCCTTATCTTAGGCACCTCCCCCTCCGCTTGGGACGACTCTTGGTGGCCAGAGGCCCTTGGAAAAGCACCCATCCCGACGGACCACGCACGGAACCTGGTCATCATCCTGGACTCCTCACTCTCTATGAACAGACAAGTCAACGCAGTCTCATCTTCATGCTTCAACATCCTCCGCATGCTCAAAAAAACATTTCGCTGGATCCCCACCGAAACCAGAAAAACAGTCACCCATGCACTGGTTACAAGTCGCCTGGACTACGGAAACACCCTATACGCCGGTATCACCGCAAAACTCCAGAAAAAACTCCAACGCATCCAGAACGCATCAGCCAGACTCATACTAGATATCCTGCGTAAAGACCATATCTCTAACCACCTGAAAAACCTCCACTGGCTCCCCGTCAATAAGAGGATTACTTTCCACCTCCTAACCCACGCTCACAAAGCACTCTACGAACTTGGACCCGAATACCTCAACACACGACTTTCCTTCTACACCCCCCCTCGCCAGCTGCGATCTTCCAACCAAGCCCTTGCTACCATTCCTCGCATCAATAAAACCACCATGGGAGGCAGATCCTTCTCCTACCTCGCAGCTAAAACCTGGAACTCACTCCCCACTCACCTACGTCTCACACAGAACCACCTAGCATTCAGAAAGCAACTTAAAACCTGGATATTCGACAAATAATTCCCATCCCTTCCTCAAGCGCCTTGAGACCCTCTGGGTATGTAGCGCGCTATATACATTTCTGACTTGACTTGAATTGACTTGAACCGTATTTATCTTGGAACATATCTAGACATGAGCGCTTTCTGCTGAGCAGGTTCCGTTTTGGTATTTATCATCTGTTGTTAGCTGTACCGAGTGGAGCCCATAGAGGTCAAGTGTTGCCACCTTGCGGCTGCGACAACAAGTCTCCGCAAGACTTGGCTCACTTTTTATTCCTGTGTACTTTCTATTCGAGACCACGAAGTATGTTTTTAAAACCCCAGCTTAAAAAGTTGAACTTTGTGCAAATTAAGCCAGCACTTTTATATCTCCAAATGTTGCACGGCGAAAGCACTTTCTTTACTTGTAAGTTTTTAAAAACAGCCCTGAAGTTCAGATTAAGCATGGAAGGCTGATCCCAAGCTGAACTGTATTATACAAGCAACTATGTCCCAAACAAGTACACTCATATTGGACTATAGTATCTTTTAATCTTTTTGTGAATTGCCCTTTTTATATGTCCGTTGCAAATTTTTTATGAATGAATTTTATACAAATGTATTTTATGTGCTTTTATGACTGCATTTCTGACAGTCGAATAAAGAAATTTTGATTTGATTTGACATATTTTGGGACAACAAAAAAGACACAGTCAAATACAGTTACTGAGAAAAGTTCATGTTCACCACTACGACCCTACTTGACTCACTGGAAGGACTACAATGGATTAAAAACCATCTACTGCTGGTTGAAGCGACAATGATTTCATAGAAATACAAGGGTAACTGCACACTGTAAGGAACTGTGCGTAACCACAAGCACAGCTGAGAGCGTTGGAGCGTTACCAAGCTGGATCCATTCTCGGGGCCAGCTGAGCTAAAAGAGTGATGGGGAATTGATGGTGGAGAACAGTGGTGACTTTGTTTCATTTCTGTAAAGTCTGACCTGGTTCCTCGCAGATTCTCCTAGAGTAAGTCATGGTGGGAGGAGCAGGTCCTGTGGTTTCTCTGGTACGTACTTGAGCCTGAGGCTTGCTGCTTCTCACAGACATATGGCATTTACTCTCTGACCTCCTTTGTAACTGCAGCCCCTCTGGTCACAGAGACACAGAGCCTCATCCAAAAGATCAAGATTCTGAATGAGTTTATTGTTTCATTGCAGTCTTCAGATAGCTTGGACCACTCACAGTGCTCTTTAAGAATGTGTGATTGAATATATGTTGAGTTCTCAATGATCACCCCAATGCTTAAAAAGTTTGTAAATGTACTTACAACTGTGTTTGGAGGGCATTGCTTATTTCGTTGGAATTGACTTGGAATTCCAGGAGTAAACCTGAAAAGCTACAAAATCCATTTCAAAGAGTGATTTTAGAATTCTTTGTGGATATCAAATTACTAACAAGCAATTCATTGCCTTTGTAAGTGCAGATCCTGATGGTAGCCCTTGGGGAAAGACCTGAAGTCACGAAAATAAAACTTCATAACTGTCTTTCAGAGATGGCACAGTGGATGCATGAGCATTGTCTGGAACTGAACGCAGGGAAATCTGAAATCCTGCTTTTTGGAGGTGCCAAGCTAATTTGGGATGCCACGTGGTGGCCACAAAGACTTGGCGCTGCTCCTATCCCTAAGCAATGCGCAAGAAATCTGGGCATTCTTATTGATTATACCCTATCCATGAAGGACCATGTGCGGGCCCTTTGTGGTAGGTGTTTTGCAACCCTGAAACTGCTATCCAGGCTCTTCCCCTGGATTCCGTTGGACTGCAGAAGAACAGTCACGCAATCCCTGCTCATAAGTCAGCTTGATTAAGGAAACGCTTTATTCGTGGGCGTGACCGAGTACCTTTTCACGCGACTACAAGTACTTCAAAATGTCACAGCCAAACTGGTATGCAATAAAAACAGATAACGCTCTGCATCAATGTGCATGAAAAACCTGCATTGGTTACCCATGCGTCAAAGAGCAGTATTTAAACTGCTCAGTCATGCACATAGAGCACTGTATTTAAGCGGCCCTAAAATACTCCAGGAGAAATTTAGTTTCATGTCCCCACAAGGAGCCAACGGTCACTACATTACGCATTAGCCAGAACAAAGCGTACCAAGAAGGTGAGGACTGGAGGGGGCTCTTTCTCATGTCTGGCATCTAGGAAATGGAATGAGCTTCTCCTGGACCTACTGCTCACTCCTAGCTACCTGGCGTTCTGGAAAAAAACTAAAAACCTATCTATTCCCTAAAAACTAACATTTACTTGTCTCCCCCTATCAGCAGCCAAGCCTTGTTTGCTACACGCGCCTTGATATCCCTTGGGATGAGTGTTACGCTTTATAAATAAATAGAATATATGTTTCTGTGCATGCACAAGTGTGCAGCCTTTTTGCATTTGCACTTTCTTATGTCATTTTAGTGTTTTTATTAATGGTGTAATATTTTTCCTCAAGCAGAATCCTCTTTACCTGCAACATTATACTTATTCTCAGGGTGTTTCCTTCTCATTCCCATCATGGCTAAAGTTTTACTCATGTTAATTTGGTTAACAAGTATCAATTCACGTTTTGCGAATTTCAAATGGGAACTTACATTTGTAAATGCACGCATTTGTCCAACAGAGCTGAAAACGAATGTAGACATGACTCCGGGGAGCGCCCCTAAGGCCGCCTGCTGTGATCTGACCTCCCAAAGGCCCATCAATGCATTTAAAAGCTCAAGACGTCTGTGACAGCCAATCAGCCATCAGATAATTTGAATAGAGAGGCTGATCCAGTCCTGTGGGGTTTATGAAAGAGCCGACGACCCCACCTCGAGACTTGTCTGCATCTCAGACCAGAGCTCTGCTGACGCTGCGCCATGTCCCGGGCTCTCCTCCTCTTCCTCTCGCTCAGCGCGCTCTGCGCAGGTGAAGCTTAATTGTGAATTATAACTTTACTTGTAATTTCTCATCAGTACTTTAAATACTGGAGATTATTTGTAACTCTAGTAAAACACCTGCATTGTACACATTTATTCAGTCCTCTTTTCTGGCTCTTCTGTTCCAGGTTCTGTGGCCCAGTTTTCTTTGGCTCAGGAGCCCTTAGTGACTGTGGCCCCCGGACAGACGGTGAAGCTCTCGTGCACTCGCAGTAGTGGCGCCATTAGCAGCTACTTCGTATCCTGGTACCAGCAGAAGACGGGCACTGTTCCTAAACTTGTCATGTATCAGTTCAGTAGCAGACCCTCGGGGGTCCCCTCTCGCTTCTCCGGCTCCTACGACAGCACCCCCAACGCGGCGTATCTGACCATCACCGGGGTCGAGGCTGAGGACGAGGCTGTGTATTACTGTCTGTCTTATGATAGCAGCAATTCTTACACAGTGACACAGCCTGATAGGGAAGTGAGACAAAAACCCCTCAGCGTGAGGTTATATAGATGCTGCTGAGGCTGCCTGCTGGGCTGGTCCTCTACCATTGACCCATTCTGAAGCACAGCCTGTCTGTACTAGCAGGCTCTCTAGCCACAGCTCTCTACTGGCTGTATTATTTTTAGTATTATTTTCAGTGTTAACCAAGCACAACAACAAATTCTAACATTATAAAACCAACTTCATACCTCCAAGCATCAATGTATGCAAAGCAGTTCATGAAAAACAGAATGCTGAAGTGAGAGGAAATTATAGAAATATAGACCCTAAAAAAGACCTTTCAGTGCAGCCACCTTGCCAAGGAGCACAGAGCAAACATTCATTTAACTGGACTCTTAACAAAGCACAAATGGACATTGTATCAACCGATGCTGAGGTTTAATCTGGTTTAGGAAGTGATATTTTGCTGCACCTCTTGTTAAGCAATGAGGCAATATTTGTTGATTCTTGAGACAATTTGGTGTTCTCAGTCTGGTGGTGTCCAGGGAAGACGCCTTGAATTGCACCAGCCAATGAATATTATTCATTTATCAAAATGCCGGCGGTAATGAACCGTCACTAATTCATACCATCACTAACTCACTCACTACTGATGGTTTCAGAGCCCTGCTCCTTTTCCATCTGTTGCCACTCAGTAGCCTCCTCGCTGCTGCTGAGGGTCTGAGGAGGGGAAGGGAAGAAAGGGGGAGGGATGGAGAGGAAAGGGAAGGGGGAATAGTGAAGATAAGAAGAAGTGGAAGGGAAAAGGAAAAGGGATAAGGGAAAAGAGAAAAGGAAAAGGGAAAAGGAAAGGGAACGGGAAAGGGGAAGGGGACGGCTTAGGGAAGGGAAGGGAAGGGAAGGGAAAATTGAAAAAAGTTCCCTTACTCACTCAGAACCCCATACCTAGCCCCCACTCTCTCCATGGAAATGCTGTCTGTACTTTTTCATTCGACCCAGTACAGCGCATCGCTGCTAGGCTTGTTCAGTTAAAATCCAGATACACACATACATACTTTGACAGGTGTCCCTGCTGGATAACATATACTATCATACCCTAGTGACATATTTTCTCACATGGAAAATCTCATACTAGTGGTGAAAGTCATTGGATCCGGTTATACATGGAATTTCAAGTTTGTGAAACAAATCGTTTGTAAATGATGGTAGTCTGTGCTTGTAGGACAACAAATATATAAGAGCAAAGGAAAATTACCCTGATTTGCAAACTGGTATCCCCTGGCTTTTTTAAGAGTCTTCAAATAACCTTAAGTCTTTTCTTATAGTGTAAAGCCTGCTCAGAACTTTCTTTGCAGTAACTTAGCTCTGATTGATGCCAGGGAAAAACATTAAACAGATTCCCTTAAACAATAAACTTTGTGTAAAACATGATCAATGAGAATGACTTTGAATAAAAGCTATGATTTATTTATGATTACAAACTCTTTGTGGTTTAGTCACTGTTGCGGCTCATCTGTAGTTATATCTACTGATGCATCCATGCATGCAGCTAACTATGTTTCGCTTTAAGGGTCTTCTTCAGGGTTGGAATAAACTCAACACATATAGATTATGCTTTTACAGTGCTGTGTTTTTGTACACTCTATTTCACACAATGTAAGCTTTTCAGCTGTGCTCAGTTCCTGTCCAATTTCCTCAAACCATGACATTCTTTTATGTTTTACGTTTATAATAAAAACTGAGGGAGCAATATTCAGCATAATTACTGTTTATCTAGAGTGTATGATGAAAAACATAAAATGTAACTTTAATCATCATGCTCCTTTTTATAAAAAACATTCTTGATGCTTTAGATCATGTTGTTTTTTATTACTAAAATGGCTTCAGTGATTTAAAGACATCTCATATGAACAGCATGAATCCAGAGTCATTTTTCCGAATGTAATCTCCTTTTTAGGTCTTGGCCTATTTCCATTCCGCAGGAATGGAATAGGACGAGTCTATAGCAGTGAAACCAAGAGTTAAACTAAGCTCTCCAAAAAAGAGGATTTCCACGAGTGCATGTGCTCTCGTGCACAAGCTTGCCCAAGTCTTCTGCCTGCCTCCTGCCTTGAAGGCAATCTGCTTCTCCGCCCCATGCTGTTCCCTCCCACTCGCTCGTACATCAAAGGCTGCTCACTCAAACACCACATGCTAGCCCCCGTCCCCCACGCCTCGCACCAGACTTCAATGGAATGTGCTACGTGCATTCTCCCCTCCCTTTCAGCCCTTTTAGCCTCTTTCCCAGCTCCCAGCCGGACCCTCCTTTCGTCTATCTCGTTATCTTCTCCACTCTCGCCTCATTTTCTTTATTTTCTCTCCCGGCCTCTGCTTATCTTTATCTTTCGCACTGAGTTTTCCGGGCGTGTCTCTTTCATGGCCAATGCTTGTTGGTGTTGGGTCTATCTTTTCGCACTGAGTTTTCCCGCATACGTGATTCATTATTTATTTAGTTTTCCTCTGTGCATGTATATACGCTTTCCCATAGCAACCTTCAACATAAGCACATAGACGCATGCGCACAACACTCGGGAATGCTTGTATTCAGAGTGTGTAATTTTGTATGCATCTTTTGGACACCGAGGTTACTTACGTTTTCTTACTTACGCTAATAAATCGCGTATTGACAATTTATTTGATTATCATTATCGGTTTTAATGTTTGTTTACCACTGGCATGACCCGACTCGAACCATATGTGGTTCCATTTTAGAAGCACTTAACTTCCGCGTTATGGCTACGCGAGCTATCACTTCACCAAAAGCATTTGAATGCCAGAAGGTAACAGGTAAGCTCCTCAGTGCACTTGGATTCTCACAACTTCAGCTAAATGATTTAGGCACGTTTACTCACTTTTTAGGTCTCTTAGAACCATCTGTCCGCCTGCAGGCTTTTGGGAGCATTTTCGCGGCGGCTTTGATGTTCTCAATGCGCCGCGCGGCCACTGAGAACATCAAAGCGGCCGTGAAATTGCTCACCATTTGCCACCCACTTCCTTCATTGGCACTTTCGGGATAGTCACGGCCAATATAATGCTGTTCCACCATCTCCTGCAGAGCTGGGGGTAGGCTTTCATCCTTTTGCTCATCTCATTTCTCTGCTTAGCTCAGGGGGTACTTGCTACTAAATAGCTTGATGGGTTCATACAATTACTGCTGCGTCCAAAATCTGTGCTGACCTTCCACGCTGCATGTTTATTCATTCCCCTAGACCCTAAACGGAGCTCTGCAGGGTAATTGTATCCTTCTTTATCTACAGCTACGGGCAGGGATTTAAGTGGGCCGGGTCTACCAGTGCTCAGCACCTACAGCTCTGAAGAGCAGGTGCTGAGACGGGTCCCTTTGGGGCTCTCCATCAAATATTTTATTTGTTTTTCATGTAACTTTTTTTTTTGCAGTTCTATATTTGCGCGAACTCCAAGCGCTTTGCATGAGCTTCATCAAGGACATATACATTTATTTTTTGGTAGGCACAGGGAGAATAAGCCATTTGCCCAGAATCACAGGATGTTGAGCCAACGAACACTCAAACCTCCTTCCCCAGCTCCAAAGTCGGTAGCACAGGCCCTTTCGCCACAACCTCTCACACACAAACTGAAGTATTTTCAATATTATATATAACGACGCCAGAGCTGTGTTTGCACGTTGTATATTTATTTTATGCAACTATTAACCGTTGTCAAAGGCAATAGTCCTAACTTGTAGGTGTATTGTTATTTGTCTTCTCTTTCACGTGTATCTGCACTCTGCTGATTGCCAGTATCAGCGGCACCGGTCCTCAGGGAGACGTTAAGTCGGGCTGGAGGCAGCCGACACTGCAGACCTCAATAGCAACCACATACCGTGGCAAAACGGCTCTCTTGGGCTCCCAACCTCCATCACAGGTGTGAGGGGTGTCATAGTAATACAGCTGGTCGATAGACAGGCCTTCTCTGGGTTGGTGGTCTGAGGCAAAGGGATTGATATGATCAACAAGTGTGCTGCTGGGTTAACACAATGTTCAAAGTATAGATAAAGGGGAATCAGTGGGCATCTCAAAGCTCTACTGATCACAATACATGCGTTTGTCGTTTACTAGGCTGACTCATGGTTATAGCATTAGTTAAATAAAAAATTGTATCTGAATAAAAATCCCATCTGAAGCTTTAGTAAGATTCCTCATCTACGCGTCTCTAAATTCATCAGTCCCACAGCGGATCAAAGGTCGAGTACGGATAGGAGATTCGGACGCTATACTGTGCCGCTCCATCGCTCTCTACAGATAGCACTTTAACCCAGCGAGCGCTCTCCCCGTTCATCTTCACTCAAAGGACATGCGAGTTCCCACAACTTAAATCTGTTTAAGACAATTGTTATTCAAAGAAACACATTCATTTACATGATTTAATCTTTTCGAAGTGTTCTCTGTCATAAAAACACTATTGGTGGGTCTCTGGGCACTCATTCAATCGGTGCAGTTATCAAATATGTTTATTTTATTGCTTTACAATGGATACAAAGCTGGTTCAATTGCATGCAAAGTAAAACTTAATTGAGGAAGCAGAGATGAAAGGGGAGGATGCTGGCTGGTTTCTCTTGCCCCACCCATTCTTCAGTTCCATTCCACCATTGGACCAACCTTCCCTTTGTTTTTTTCTTCTTTTCTGCCCCCCTGCCATCGCACAAGCTGGGACCTTGCAGGCTCTTACTACTATTACTGGGTGAAAGTGAACTTTGGTGCAGTGTGCATGTTCAAATAGCCTGTGGCCGCCCACCTCCGTTTACTTTCATGCCCCTGGTTAGTTAACTAAATACTAATAGTTTTGTGTTTTCCCTCATTACAGCAAGTTATAATAAACACCTGGCTACAGTATGAATACAGCTCATTATAAAGAGAGACCGGGTGTTTATCATGATTATATTGTACACTACTTCGGTGTGGTGAAACTGGCTGACTCACTCCATTGTGGTCTATGAAGATGAGCATCCAGACGCCCTGTGCATAAGAACAGCTGCCTGTTCGTTTTCACTACACCCTGGCACCGGCTAACTCACTCTCTATCCCCTCCCACCTCCCTCTTTTCCCCTTTCATCGTTATCGTATCCCCTCAACTCCGATCTTAGCACCTACACATTCCAAAAGGACAGGCGAGTTCTTACATACACATAAACGGCATATAATATTTATAGTTTAATATCTACAAGGTTGGTAACAAGACAGTATGCATACAATATTCAGGTAAGTGCTCGCCCGTGTGTGCTCTTTCTATTGGCTCATGCAGTTTTGTAATTGCGGCGCTGGGGGTCACTTTACAAGTGCACAAATTCCATCTTTCCTCTTTCTTTTAAAAGCACTACTCCTACCACCCCTGTTTTCCACTGTTTTCTCTCCATCCCCTTTCCTTCCTATCTATCTATCGCCCTCACTCTATCTAGCACCCTCATTCTATCTATCGCCCTCACTCTATCTATCTATCTATCTATCTATCTATCTATCTATCTATCTATCTATCTATCTATCTATCTATCTATCTATCTATCTATCTATCTATCTATCTATCTATCTATCTATCGATCTATCTATCTATCTATCTATGTCCCTCACTCTATCTGTCCATCTATCTATTGCCCTCACTCTATCTGTCCATCTATCTATCGCCCTCACTCTATCTGTCCATATATCTATCGCCCTCACTCTATCTGTCCATCTATCTATTGCACTCACTCTATCTGTCCATCTATCTATCGCCCTCACTCTATCTGTACATCTATCTATCGCCCTCACTCTATCTGTCCATCTATCTATCGCCCTCACTCTATCTGTCCATCTATCTATCACCCTCACTCTGTCTATCTATCTATCGCACTCACTCTATCTGTCACCATCACTCTATCTATCTATCAATCGATCGCCCTCACTCTATCTATTTATCTATCGCCCCCCCTATCTATCGCCCCCCTCTATCTATCGCTTCCCCTCTATCTATCTGTCGCCCTCCCTCTATCTATTGCATCACCACAGCATCACTCAGCACCACCACAACATCACTCAGGGGCACCACAACATCACTCAGGGGCACCACAACATCACTATGCGCTACCACAGCATCACTGAACGCGACAGTATCACTCGTCGCCACCACAACATCTCTCAGCGTCACCACAGCATCAATCTGTGCAACCATTCAACAACAACTTGTTGAAATATATTCTCTCAGTGTTTCAAGCTTTATTACAAATGTCACAAAAAGATGTTAATATTTCCCTTCTGTTCTTGGATTTTCGTCAAAATAAAATACACTGAACATAAACTTCACAAAATTTATTTACAAAAGTTTAAGCTATTGCCATTATAAATTACAATAACTTTTATTTAAGTATTAATTATTCAAAAAATTGAAAAGCCATTGTTATTTGTAATATCAATACATCTAAGTGACGTAAATACAACACATATTGCATTACAAATGGTATAGGTGTCACATTTACGAAAGTTACAACTATTGGCATTGTAAATGACAAAGCTATTACTTTTTGCTATTTTTAAAATCAACACATAAATAAAATATTTTTCATTTACAATACCAATAGCTCAAACTTTCCTAATGCGAGACCTATTGCATTGCAAATGCTTGTTATGAGTGCTATCCTCACAGATTTGCTTACACATCTGCCTTGGGCCCATGTTAATTAATCACCATGTCACTTGGTGTTGGTTAATCTGTGAATGGTACTTGCTCAATAGTGGACTCTTTTGTAGCGTGAGAAGATTGATTTTCAAGACTCTTGCTTATGGCAAAAACTATGATCAATATAACAAGCATTGGCATAGCCAATAGTTCTTGCCTTTGGGACCTTATACGTTTTTATCTCAACTCAAGATTTTTCTTTAACACACGGCCGGACAATATATTTTTTTGATGAGGGCTTACCTCCAAACAAAGTGCTGGTCCAGCTAGGACTGGAAACATGCCACTCAGGTGCTAGCTACTTGGTCAGCATGCCAGAGCGTGCTGATAGCTCTGGAATGCTGATATGAATGTTTGGAGATGGAAAGAAACCTTGTTTTCTTTCTTTTTTCCCATTCCTTTTTAGGTCGAGCCAGGGCAGCACCTGCAATGCTGCGAGGCATGCTGTATTAGAGTATGGACTAGAGGCGCAGCCTACTCTCCGCCCTTTATTTTTAATTGGCTTATGTCATTACCTTTCGTAAATACTGGCTACTGTTTCGTTAACAGGCTTGTTAGTCCCTCCTTAGTGCCGCCTTTTCTTCATTTGTAACCTCCCACCAGGACTGGACCTTTTACTGTGTACTTAATGTATAGCTTATTTTAGCAAGAACTCTTTGCCTAATTAATGTAAACACCACTGGTGAGACGTGAGCTTTAGCAATGGGGGCCGCTTTATGCTTGTGTTTGTAGCGCTTTGCGCGCTTTTACTTACACAAGGAGGCCACAACCACCGCTCGTGGGACAGGCGCACTTGTTTTGAATTGTATTTTGCTTTAAATCTTGACTTCTACGCATTTTGTTGTGCGCAGCTTGCCCAACTTATTTTTATTTATTTTTTTAACATTAAATCATGGCTGCTGCATGCCTTTCTCCCGTCCATGATTTCTTTCAAACCAAAGTGTCAGTGGCATCGCTCCCAGCAACATCGTAAAATAACGCAGGGATGGCCCCCGGGCGCAGAGGCAGCGGCAGAGGAGTGGCAGCCAGGTGTCAGTGCTTTGCCTGACTTTGGTCTTATATTTGAGAGAGTTTCTGCTTTTAGCACGGTAAATGACAATGCTTTTTATTTATGTTTTAAAAAACAAAACATAAATAAGAGGCATTGCCGTTTGCAATGCCAATATCTCATACTTGCGAAAATGCAAAACATATTGCATTGTAAATGCTTGTTTCTTTTTCTTGTGGAGTTAGACTGAAAGCTTGAGTTCATACAGATAATTCTCTTACGTCCTTATTTGCTCATGTGAGCTCCTTAGAATCTGTGCTGTAGGTTTTTACTCTTGCTTGTGTTAGGCTCTTGTTAAGTACATTGCATTCAACATTGCATTGTCTACGAGGCTGTCTTCCCACAAACCAGGGGCCTCATTTATGAAAAGTGACGCATCGCTGCGTGAAAACAGCGATGCGTCACTTTTCACTGCGCACTCCTTGCGACACTAATGATGCATCATATTTAATGTATGACGCATCATGTCGCAAGGACTTACAGATACGTCAGTATTTCTGACGCATCTGTAAGCGCAAAAGTGAAGCATTGCTGGAGTGTGTCACAAAAGTGACGCAACTCCAGCAATGCGTCCTTTCACATGGGGAAAGCCCCATGTGAAAGGGCTTGCGTCAGTCTTACGCCTGCTGTGAGGCAGGCGCAAGATTTTGACGCAACAGCATCCTAAAAGTGACGCAGTGAAATCTCATAGATTTCACTGCGTCACTATTACGAGGCTTTTTTGCGGGGGAACGCCCCCTTTGCATACATTATACCTGATGCAGGTATAATGTGGCGCAGGGGTTTAAAAAGTGACGCATCTACCTAGATGCGTCACTTTTTAAATATGGCGCAACAAGGCGCATATTTTACGCCGCTGGTGCATCACAAAAAGTGACGCACCGGCGGCGCAAAACTGACGCAAGGCCTCATAAATAAGGGCCCATGTTCCGTTTGCTCGAAATAGTTGAATCGTAATGGTGTTGAAGACAAAGCTTGTTTTTGATGTCTTATACTTAAAATGACCACTTGGTGGCAGAGTTGCACTGCGAACGTAAAAATCACCATTCAGCTTTGCGAAAGCTGCAGAAATGAATACATAAATCTGCTATTTCAGGAGGCATCGTCATGTGACTTTGCTCAATCTCTCTCTCCTATGGGGACAGTTGTCCCTCCTTTTGCGTTCTTACGTGGACAGTGCAAGCGTTTTCCTCTGCTGATGGGACCTTCAAACTGGATAAAGTAAGAAAATACAGTGATCAGCGGTAATGATCTTAACCTCTGAGACTCCTTTGTTAGGTTTTGCCAATGCGTACGAAGTACGCATGCGCTAGGAAAAACTTAATGATATCCGTGTGTGGGGACTGGACCGTCCCCACTCTCGCATTGGCTAGCTCCATAAATGGAGGCTAGCCATTGGGAGAAGGCTCTGTCCGTCAATCTCGGACCAGATTCAGGGGCGTTCCCGAGAATTTTTGGCTTTTGGCGACGTCACGCTACGTCAGCCGAAAGCCGGGAACACCCCCGAATCTGGTCCGGCATTGCCGGCACCCGCCCTCATTGCAGTTGCCTTTGCCGATCGTCCATTGTCGATTTTTTGGACCCCCCCACCTCACTTGCGCCGAGGTGTCCAAGTAAAGAAAAAAACATTTGTGCGCACAAGACCCAGCATTGTCCCTTTGTTTCCCACCGCGGCCCCCGAAGCCGAAGGAAGCAGCTGTCTGCCTCCAGCCAGGGCCGCGCTGGGATTGGCCCAGCCGACCGAGCCTCCGCTGCGTCATCGGGAGGAGGAGGAGGAGTGGAGAGCAGAAAGCAGCCTGCATCGTTTGGTGACAACCTGTACTAATGTGTGCTCTTGTTTTGATGTTTGCCTTTAATAATATTTAGAATGTGCTTTCATCTTAGGTCTGATAGAACCTTTGTACAGCGTGGATTCATACTTTCTCAATTAACGTGGCTGGAGAGAGAAGGATCACGTTTCATCTGGTTTCTTTTAAGGTTTCTCTACCCGTTGGGGTTGCATCACGACACAACCCTACTCTGAACAACTGACTGATAGCTATCAGCCTAAAAAATGCGAGTGTGACTTTAATACTGTCTTTGCATTTGTTTTTGCAACCAGGTGCACAAACTTCCTGCAGACTGTGCTTGCACTAACCTAAGCCACCACAAACAGGTCAGGCGGAAGTGTTCGGTATAAACACAGGGCAGGTCAGGGATATTTTGTCACTGAATGCTCTGCCCTTTCCCACCTATGGCAGCGCGGTGACGCCCCTGGGGGGCGTGGTCAGGTGCTGGGGTGGAACCTGGTGCACGGGGCACGGTGCAGGAGGGCGGTGACGCCAGGCATGGGGCGGGGTGGCACGCGGCTGGGTTTCCAATGGCCTGAAGTTGGTGTGTGTCAGCAAGCTAGAATCTGAAGTCTGGTCATGGCGGAGGAAGACGGGGGCAGCTGGGAGACCCCCCGCATTTTGCAGAGCCTCAGGGGCAAGATATGTGAGTGTGCTCGGGATGGGAGAGGGGTATCTTCGGCTGAGGTGTGGGATGGAGGCATTGTAGTAGTCCCAGCGCAAATGGGGAAGTGACGGGCCAGTGGGGGAACAATGTGCCCCGTGTCAGCGCATTTTGTTAGATGGAACTAGGAATGTGCAAACACGCACAGGCTGCTACAGAATCCAGTTTATTCAAAGAAGCTGGTGAAAAAAGTTGAAAAGAATGGGCCCGGGCTAGAGTTCTTTCAGTCTCATCATTTTAGCAAAGTGCAGTTTCAATATTATATTGAACAAAGCAATGATTGCTGCATTTTTATTTTATGCATCTAAAAACCACTGACAAAGCCAATACTTCTGGCTTGTTGTTGGTGTAACGTTACTTGTGTTATATATCTGGATACAATGACAGACGAGGCAAAATACCAATCCGGTGGCACACTATGCTAAACACAGATTTTTAGCTTAGTTGTTTTAAGCCACCCGCCCTTAATTACATCAAACACCCCCTTTTGAGAGATGCCCCCCCTTTTTTTCATCCCGCTTAAAGCCCTGGAAACAACACCATATCACAGTCGCCTCAAGTCCTATCACTGCATCATGCATGACTCATTCCTTCCACTTTTTCAGATTGCCTATGTGCAGGGGCATAGTGAACCCTCCGCCACCCCACCCCTTGCTTTAGGAACTACAGCAAGGGTGACATTTTTGATGGGCCTCTTCTGTCTGGAACTCTGCAGATGAAGGCTCAGCTCCTAATTAATATGAAAAGGTTGGCGAGTGAGTAAGTGAAGGGATGGATGGATGGATTGGTGAATGGATGATTGAAAAGGTGAATAGATGGATAATGGGCCAAAGGATGGATGGATGAGTGATAGGGTCAATGGATGGATTCACGAGTGTATGAGTAGATGGATAAGTGGGTAGATGGATGGAAGGAAGGATGGCTAAGTGAAAGGGTTGATGGAGAGAGAAAGGGAGGATGGATGGATGACTGAAAAGGTGAATGGGTGAAAGGATGAGTGACTGGATGGATGAGTAAGTGAAAGGATAGCTGGATGGGTGAAAGGGTAAATGGCTGGATGGAAGAGTGAATGGATTATTGTATGGATGGATAGGGTGAAAAGGTGGAGGGATGGATGAGTGAAATGATGGCTGAAAGCATACACAATGGATAGGTTTGCAAATGGATGAATATGTTTGGATATAAATGGGATTATTTATATACTATTGCGCAACCTCCTTTGATGTGTCTGTAAAACCTACCTTTTGTCCCGAAGATTTGTCCTGAATTTTGACCCCCCCTGTCCTGGATTTTTGTCCTGAATTTTGACCCTTTGTCCTGAATTTTTCCACTCACCGTCCTGAATTTGCACCCATGACAGTTGGTCACCCAATTTCCCAGTGTAAAACAGATTTAACACTGGAAAATAAACAGGTGAAAAAAGATTTTGCGTTGTTTTGCGTCTTCTTTGTGACACAAACAAGGCATTTAAACTTAGTAAATAGACCCCCCCTGTATCAGTTAACTGTGGGCTTCGAACGCACTCATTACTTATCATTTGTTGAATTTACTGTCACTCTCATTTCTTGTTTCTTATTTGTTACCCTGGTTTGGTTTTACTTCCACTTCTTGTGTTGTCCCTCCCCTGAAGCATATATGTGATGCCTCCTCTCCAGACTTCCTCCCCCACAATAATCACATAATGAGCTTCAGCTCCCCTACAGAACCCTCCAAGCAAAATTAGCAGTCTAGTTATTCCCATCCCTCTCCAATATGGCCGACTTTGTCTTCCACTTCTTAACCATTAAATGGAGGGCAAACCCCACTTCCTGTTTTTTTGGTTCCCAAGCACAGACGCTTCAAGCAAATGAGGCCACACTGTAGCGGGCCCAGAGACCTTGTACAAGGTCCAGCATGTGCGGACTCAGGAGAATTTATGCCAAAATGTGGTTTATTGGAAGTCCTGCCTTAGCGGGCTCTTATCAGAGCAAGCATGTCGGGCACGTACCGGCTCTATGGTGACAGAATTGGGGGCTCTGTCCGAGCAGGCTCGAGGAGGCAGGCAGGGAAATTTCCTAGGGTTCCACAATAGTACAGAACTGCTCAGAATAAGCGAAGGCGTGCAGGACTCTTGTTACCCTTGTTGTTTACCAACAATAAATAGAGGAACATGGAAGTGTTCTGGTAGGATTTGGAGAAGCGTTACTGTAATGGAGAGCTCTAGCGCTTTTGGAACTGTGGCACAAGGGCCTCTTTGACCACCCTCATTGCCGATGATTCAACAAATGATTCAGGCTGCTGTGGCTGCAGCATTTAATGAGCGAGAGGGCCCATCCTCTCCTAAAAGCAGCGTGTAGGTCCCTCCACCAGTGCAGATCCAGATGGGGGAGGAGGAGGCCAACGCCGCCGTACTATAATAAGATTGGGGGATGTTTTTCCTCTTCCTTAATATATTACAGGTGTATATAATTTGTCACATACTGATTTATATTTATTATATTGTTTTGTAACCTATGAAATTGCCTATCTTTGAACTCCAATAAAAAATTATGACACAAAAAAAAAAAAAAAAAAAGATTGGGGGATGTATTGGCTTTGGTATCTGCTCATTATGTGATTATTGTGGCAAGAAAGAGTGGCGAGAAGGTAATGCACTGGTTACTTACCGATAATCTTCATTACTCTGAGTCCAAGCCTTCCTTGCCACACTTTGGGGCATATTAGCAAGCGGCAGTGATAATTATGGCTGACCGCTGCTAGCGTGAGTAAATCTATGGCCCGCTATCGCTGGCGATAATCTCCATGTTAGCGTTGTATTAACAATGCTTAACGCCATGGAGATAAAAATCCCAGCGATAGCGGGGATTATCACTGTTTTCAATGGAATATCGCTGGTTTTCCAGCGATATTCCATTGAAAATGGCGATAACCTTGTTGATAGGGCAGGGCAATCTTAGCCATGTAATCCACCTCCCATTGGATTTCATGGCTAAGTCAGGTCACAAGCAGGCGTTAGGAAAGTAGCTTTAACTATGGTTAGCGCTACTTTTCCTAACACTCTGCTTGTTAGCGTGCAACTTGATAATAGGAGAAATGACGCTTAGCGACATTTCTCCTACTATTTTGCACTGGAACGCCCACTTTGCATCTCATTAGAGATGCAAAGCTGGGCGTTGTTGAAAAGGGCGCAAAATCTGCAAAACACACAATAGCGTGTATTTGCTGATAAGGCAATAAAATTATCGCCGCTTTTTGGCTGAAAACGGCCGCAAAAGCGGTGATAATTTCATTTTGCCGCATTGCTAATATGCCCCTTTGTTTTCAATCCCTCCTTTTCCCTTTTTCTTTTTTGGCTTCATGTGTTTTGTGGGGCTGGGAAAGGAACAGGAAGTGGGGTTGGGTTTTGCCTCCTTTTAATGTTAAGAAGAAGAAGTCGACCATAATGGAGAGGGATGGGATTAACTAGACTTCTGATTTAGCTTCGAGTGGGGAGCTGAGGCTCGATATGTGATTACTGTGGTGAGGAAGACTTAGACTTGGAGTAATAAAGATCACCGGTAAGTGAGCCGCGGCATTACTTGTGCTCTTCTACTGCTAATTTTAGAGGCACTACTTTTTCTTTTATGTTTAGACACTCCCTGAAAGTGCATGTGTTTTCCAGATTTCTTCCTTGTATACTTCCCCCCCTGCTGTTATGCTTGTGTTGCTCTCCCTCCACTGCCTGGCTGGATACCAGGCGTTTCAGTGAGAGGGCCAGTTTTGTAGCAGGGGACCTGCCAGTCATGGTTCTACTTGCTTTGCTTTTGAATAAACAATGCAAAACAAATAGATTTAAGGCATACTTTAAAACCATTTGTTTTTGCATTGTTTATCTAGAACAAACACCCAGTAGCTAGTCCAGTCTCTATCTCGCTTGTGTTGTTCTCCCCCGTCTCTCCATACTGCATTCATTCTTATGTGATTCCCCTTTCATGTTGCTTTCTTGGCCAATTGCTTTTCTTTTCATTACTCTCTCTCTCTCTTGTTTACTCCCCAACTCTACATTGCTCTCTTCTGCATCCTCCATGGTGCTTCCCTGCATTTGCTCCCCCGGCGTTGCGTACGTTGATACTCCTTTCGCTCTCCCCATCCCCACCCTCTGTAATTCCATGTTCCCCCATCTTCCTTTTGCTACTAGCCCCATATTGGACTCATGCTTTTTAAAAAATGTTGTACTTAAAAGTCCAACTCGGATCTGTAAACAAAAAGAAACAAATGGCCCTTGTGTCATTTTGTAGGTGGGCGCATGCTTGGCGCACGTGCCAACACAGTGTTGTTGGATGCTGTGTCATTGTCTTTTTTCTCTATTATCCCTACTGTACAGCACTCTGGGGGCTCTACGGCACGGCTAAACCCATTAGCAAAGCCAATATGCCACAAAGGCGAGACCTATTCAGGGATGGATTGGCACTGCGGGCAGTCGGGCATTGGCCGAAGGGCCGGCGTGCCAGGGCCGTTTTCATCTTCTTCCCCAGTCCACAGAAGACACTGGACTAGGATAGTAAAGCAGGCTCGCGGGGGGCCACGATCATCTGTGGCATGCCCCGACCCCCTGCCTTGCCAGACTATCGCTCCTGATGTGGGGTTGGGATCAGGTGATTGGGAGAATCTGCCTCGCTGTGTGCCAGGCCATTAAGCCATTCTCACTTCACACCCCCTGCGGCCAATGCAGCTCAGAAACGGTGTTCGGTGTCCTATTTTACACCTTGCCCACAGCCCTTCTCATTTAGGGGGCATGGTGGGTGGGAAAGGGTGGCTTTATGTTGGGTCCTCGCAGTGGGGGCCAAGTGATGTATGGACTTAAGTCAACTTCACCTCAACCTCAGCCCCCACCCCTATGGACGGCCTAGAAGCTGTTTTTTTACGTTGCTTAATCCCCTCCCCTGACAAGCCATTGTTCTGAGTTAGTCAAGGGCTTGAGTAATTTAGGAATACAAGGGGGCCTGGCAGTTGTTCTGTTGCTCAGGTAAAGGAGGGCTGGGGAGGGGTTGAGCAATAATTAAACTAAGGGGCCTCGCTGTTGTCCTATTGCTCAGGCTGTAGGCCACTTTTACCTTGGCCTCAGTGTCCTTCCCAATAACAGTATCCTCCCACTTTCATGCCTTGCGTGTGCACAGACCTATGTGACCTGAAAGTCAGAGTTGCAGAGATGGGGGATCAGGTTCGAGTCACAGTGCCTGCTCTCAACATTCTGTGATTCTGGGCAAACCACTTCATCTCCCATGCTCTTAAATAAAAAAATCGGATCTTGGGGACTGTAATTGGTGCTCATGAATAGCCCTCAAATAGCCTTGGGCTGAGTTCACACTATAAAAAACTGTCAAAAAGAACAACAACTATAAAAAACAAGCATTGACAATGCCAATAGGTATCGCATTTCCAAGAGTTAGAGCTATTGGAGTTGTAAATTACAATGTTTTTACCTATGTGTTATGGAGTGGAGATATGTAGTGTGGAGTGGACCTTTGTGGTTTGGATTGGAATTGTAAGTTGTGGAATCGTGTGGCGCAGAATTATGTGGCATGGTGTGCAGTGGAATTATGTGGATAGTAATGATGTGTTGTTGAGTGTACTGGAATTATGTAGAGTGGGATTGTGTGTCAGGGATTGAAAATATATGGATTTTGTGTTGTGTAGTGGGATGTTGTGCAGTTTAATTATGTGGTGTGCTGAATGTTGTGGCATGATGTGGTATGGATATGGATGTATGTGTTGTGTCGTGTAAATGTGTTGTTGAGTTGAATTATGCTGTGTGTTGCTGAATTGTGTGGAATGATAAAGTGTTGCGTGGAACTGTGTAGCATTGAGTGACATTATACTGATTAGAATGATGTGGTATGATGTGGAGTGTATTTATGTGTATTGTTGCTACGTGGCATCAAATGTACTTAAAAGCCACTTTGAAATTCTAATACCAGCAAAGCAGTGGTAAAAATTAGAAAACATAAATGAGACAGAGGGCTGCCTTTCAGCCTACTTGCATGCTTGCATGCTTAATTAACAGTGGTGGTTCCTCTGCTAAGGCGGAGGAGCTATGCCTCACTGCTGCAAAGCAGTGAAAGAAAGAACAAATGCAACAATAATAACTCAAGGGTATTATCATTGTATTTGTTTATACTGCTGAGCAGCTTTGAGGGGTGGGCAGGCTGCTCTGCTCTCAGAGCAGGTGAGGAGTTGTTTGCCCACCCCAAGTGTCCAATGACTGTTTGGCCAGCCCTCTGGGGGCGTCCAAAACAGTAATGCACACTTTGCATGTTCTCCATGCAGGCTGCATTACAGCTTGTGTGGAGAACCATGGCTGAGCGCCGATCCACGGTGCTCAGACCAATCACAACACTGCATTGCAGCATTGTGATTGGCTTAGGGGAGGGAGCCTGGCTGCCTCCTGTTCCGGCCCCGGAGAGGAGAAACTAAGAGGACGCGTGGGAGAGCGGCGAGTATGTAAGTTTTTAACTTTTTTTTGTTTTACATCACATGGCAACTCCCGGATGCGTGCCGGCCACTACTGTTAGTTAACATATTGTACATTGTATTTATATAGCGCTTACTACCCCTGACAATGAGTTGAAGTGCTTTGTTATGAGTAGCGTACTACTCCGGAACCCAAGTTTAGAGGTTAATAGTATATTAGTAATCTTTTTTCTTTGTGCATTAGTTGCACATCTTTCCTGTTGTATTGTCCAGCGCTGATGTCTGCACATCCAGACCTATACCAACAACATCAAGGATCTGAACATCAAGACCCTAGACATTGCTGTACCATCCTGCAAAATCTGCATTTACAAATGGTGCTTCTTGGAGCTACAATTCACTCTAATATTGTTGGGGTGCAGAGGCTCCATCCAGGTGCACCTCATGAGAGCACAATTCTGGGCTGCAGTGCTGTCTGTATGGATAGCATGAAGGGATATGTACAAGGAAAGCCGTAGTGATGTATACCGGTGCCATTTCATCCGCATGGGAAGGATAAAAATGTTAGTGGACTTCAGGTTCAGGTGGAAGAGGTGAACTAGTGGAATACAAAGTAAACAATTAATATGCAAATAAAAAGAAATGAAATTCCATGTAGTCCGAAGCACTTTTTATAAGGTTGAGCAGATGTTGGCAATTGTGGCCCACAGAACGTGCTTCAGATTTGGTGCGGGAGACTTCACCAGCTGCTTCACCAGATCGGGTGACCAGCGGCAACACAATCAAAGCTGGCTGACAGCCATAACCCCACGAATAGGGTCTCACAATAATTAGTAGCTGCAGATTCTGAATACTTATCTGCATCACAGAATATAGAATCCTCTTCATGAGGAAACTTTAATTAAATGGAATTCTGGTCTCTTTTACTCTTGAGATCATCTACTACTATTTACCTTCAGAACGGAAGTAAATCGAACAATAAGGACCGTAATCATAGGAATTTAGCCCTGATGAAGTCGCTGTGTACTTCATGGGAGCGACGAAACACGTGTTGGCTAGGCTAAGACTCTGTACCAAGGAATGCACAACAAGGACAATAAATCCTGGAACCACACAAAGCAGTGGATGAACAGTGTTTCTTTCTTTCCTACAATCATTACCATACTAACTTAAATCTATGTGCCACTAGCATGTGCAGAGCTTTGTCTGTGGTTTACCACAATCTAGGGAGAGAGGTGGTTCTCCCTACCCTTTTGCACTGCACTTATGCCTAAGTTCACCTTATAATATTTGCGTACGGACTTAGAGCGCCTTAAAGCGCCCTCACCACCCTAGAACAACCACCGGGCGTGCAGTGTCTTTACCTCTCTGTTCACCTCCTCTTTTCCCCCAGCCCCAGTTGGTCCTACCCAGCAGAACTGGGAATCACTGTCGTAACTAGAATAATGCACACAAAGAAAGGGGAAGCAAGACAAGGAGGCAAAAGGTACTTACATTTAGGGAAAAGTGCAAAATATGTGAGGGAGCTAGATTTAATTTATTTTGAATGTTTTGCTAAATGTTTTTATGGCTGATATGCAAAATGCATTTCTTTACTGTTTGTCATTAGAGGTTCTATTCTCCAAGGTAAAGGTTCAGAGCTGCTCTTCCTCTTACTTTTGTCATTACAGGTTGTATTCCCAGAGATTCCAATCTTACCATTTCCCCTTGACTTTGTACTAGATTTCTGATGTATGTGATGATCAGAGTCAAGGACATTGCCTGTTGGGAAAGAGTATCTAACTACACTGTGTAGGGCGTTAAGACTGCAAGTACATTTTTAGTTTTTATAACTGCAGTGCTCCTAGTCTTTACCAATGTTACTGGCTCTATAAGCTTTAACCCCTTAGCTGCGGCGGCTATTCCACCGCAGTGCTAAGGGTGAGGGTGGGCCGCGCGGCGCTCCCGTGCTCGTGACGGAACCGCTTCGTCACGAGCCTCGGGTGGGCTGTGCTTGCGACGGAACGGTTCCGTTATGGCCCCGCCCGCCCAATAGAACGCTCAGCGCAGATGCGGAATTCGCGCCGCGCATGCGCGACGAGCGGGACGTGACGAATCCGTTCCGTCACCAGCCCAGCCCACCCGAGGCTAGTGACAGAACGGTTCCGTCACAAGCACGCAAGGGGTTAAAATGCCGAATTCACCAAAAATTTCTCTACAAATGAGACCTCTGAGAGTAATCAAATAGTGTTTCATGAAAGTGCATGTCCCGCGAAAGTGGGCCACTTTTTTTGGGCAGTGCCCAGGCCAAATTGTGATCCCAATCCAACCCCGATTGTCATTGTCAAAGATGGCCCCTTTGAGTAACTTTCAGAACTGGAATTATGTTAAATGAGGCCCATGGGATATCCAGCTGCGAAGCTTCTGGAACACAGAACATCGAAAAGGGACAATGCTATGACTAGAAAAAGAGGGCCCCATCTTCCTGTGCACAGGAGAATGCCTCAAAGCCATGGCCGCACTGACCATTCATCCAAGCACTGACGTAAATGTGAAGTTTTCACCACTCCTGGAGCTGAGCTGTTCCTCAGAGATCTGAAATTCCACTTGCTCAGACCCCTCTAGTTGAGATATCACATTCCTTATTATCACTACACACCTTTCTTGGTCACAGAGTATAACAAGTCCCAATAAAGTTACACCGCCCATCACCAGATACTCAACCCCTGCACAATGTAAAGGGCCACGGTTAAAATGTCAGACATCAGTAGTTGGGATAAGAATGTATATTCAACCTTTAGCTTTTGGAACAGTGAAACTAGAAAATGGAATTAGAGGAACGTTCTATAAAATCTGCAAAACATCTCAAGAGAATCAGAGAAATCAGGAACAGTAACATATCATGTTTCTCAAGCTGCTTGTGGTTTTGAGACTGTTAGTATTTCTAATTGAAATTGTGTGGCAGCAAGTACCTTATGACTTATCTTCGTGTGCACACTGTGAATGTTTTAATTTGCGTCAGTTCTTTCAACTGTTAGATTTACAGCTGCACTGACGTCATAGTTAAAGGACAGGCTTAAACCCTTCAACCTTCACCGCTCAACAACAGCGGCGTTAAAGACAAACAAAGCAGAGAGTGACCATTTAATTAAAAACATCTGAAACAAACAACCACCACGAGCAGGCAGTTGTGAGGAGCCAAAGAACAGATGCGTCCAATCTCTAGTCGAGGGTTGTGATGTACGTGATCATTCAGACACTTACATCACTATGGGCCATATGTATCAAGATACCCATTTGCGATTCCCAAATAGCTATTTTTAAGAAATCGCTATTTGAGAACCTCAAATGGGTATGTATGTACAAAAGCGCATTTTTTTGCGATTTCTTAAAATTCCTTAATTGCGATTAGCAAATTGCGAATCGCAATTAAGGAATAGTTTCCCATTCACTTCTATGGGCCAGGAGGCCCATAGGAATGAATGGGAAGTTATTCTCAATTTGCGATTAGCAATTTGCTAATCGCAAATTGAGAATAATTTCAAGGGTGTAGGGGTGTCCAAAGGACACCCTGTTGCACCCCTGAAATATGCATGGGTGCACATGTGGCGCACATACATGCCCTTAGGGCATGTATGTGCGTCACATGGCACTTTGAAAAATGCAAAAATGTGCATTTTACAAGGAATTCGCAACTTACCACCAACTAGAAGTTGGTGGTAATTTGCGATTCCTTAAGGGCATTTTGATAATTTTTTTTGCTACATACTTTGCATTTAAGGAATCACAAAATTTGCGATTCCTTAAATGCAATTGCAAAATAAGGAATCGCAAATTTTGCAATTCCTTATTTTGCAACAGATTTTGCTTAATACATTCTGCGAATACATTTTGCTTAATAAATTCTGCGAATTTCGGCCTTTGCGAATGCGAATTTGCTTGATAGATATGGCCCTATACACTGCTTTTTTTTTTTTTTTACTCTCGCTTCCTTTGCAATATTAGGCACATATTAATAGTGTTCGAAAAAAAAGAAACAGCAAGAACATTTGCCTAAGGGTGGAGTCTTCCGCCCTGCAGGGGTGTTAAAGGGAGCCGTGGGGGTCCCACCAGAGATTACAACCCCTCTGACGCTGCACCATGTCCTGGGCTCCTCTCTTCGTGTACAGCGCACTGTGTGCACGTGATACGGAAAAGCTTTACTTGTCCTGTTTGTCCACATAACAAAAGCAACGCTACAAGCTAGTGTTTAGCTGCACACCGAAAGTGTTTGTAATGAATGTTATTATTTATTGTATTTTTTAAAATTATTAATTCATCTCACATTGCAGGTGCTGCTGCACTGTATGTCCTGACCCAGCCGTCCTCTCTGTCAGTGACCGCGGGACAGACCGCAACCCTGTCCTGTGTTCTGAGCAGCGGGCTCCCCATGGGCGACTACTACATCCGCTGGTACCAACAGAGGCGCGGGAGCCCCCCCAGATTCCTGCTGCTTTACGGTTCTAGTTTAAGCAGACCCTCCGAAACTCCAGCCCGGTTCTCGGCCTCCAAAGACCGCGCCAGAAACACCTGTCACCTGCTCATCACCGGGGCTCTGGGGGAGGATGACGCAGATTATTACTGTCAAGGAGCTCATGGCAGCGACAGCACGTTCCAGTATCACAGTGACTGAGAGTGAAGAGGAACTGAGACAAAAACCTCCCCTCATGTATTTCCCACATAAATAGTAAAAGGAGAAAACAAACGCATGGATACATCCAGTGCTTTAAATGGGAAAAAATAAGTGCAGGTAATCTTACAATGAGCTATGAGTGTAGCAAGTGGGCGGGGCTAGGGGAGGGGCTAAAGACAAGACATATAAGACACTTCTACTATGTGGCCGAATACTTATATATTCTTGATTTTGCACTCACAGAAACAAGCAGCAATGCTCACACAAAGCATTCAAAGAATGTCCTTTAAAATACCTCCCTAGTGTCTGGATTCTCTCCCTCTTTCACTCGCTTTTCTCACACACACACAAGCAGGCAAACACCCAGACACAAGCAGACAGACACTCATTCAAAAGACTTTGGTGGGATAAAGGCCATTTTACACCCCTTATCTCCCGCGGCTTTCTTAATTGCTGGTATTGCTGCTGTCAGCGGGATGCCTGGATTCGAGTGTGTGCACACATACCATGGTGTGAATATGATTGACAGCACAGGGCCTGAATGGACCCTGCTCTGTCAAATACAGCGTGGTGGGGAACACCGGACATTATGCGAATGAGCCCTGCCCAATAGTTTAGAGGTGGCTCCGCTTGGGTTACAGAGGTGCTTTGGTTGTCAGACAGCCCTGTTCGTGCGCACTAGCAACAATTAGCCTACCTTTGAGTACTAGTACTCTCCTCCGCAGCAGAGAAGTGCCGGTACTCAGAGCGGTAGAAATGAGAAGTGCCGGTACTCGATATACAACAATATTGAAGTTTACATATCGAAGGGACATAATATAGAAGGTAAGTAATATCGATAGATTCAATATCGATGTTAATAATTTCGATGTTACTAATATCGTTTTTCTAATTTTTTTTTGTGTATATTCTATGTATTTATTATGTTTTTAATTTATTTTTATGTCATTTTATGTGCCAGCGTGAGCAGAGGAAGGAAGCATCTTAAGAAGGCCAAAACATTTCCCTGCTAGGCCAAGAATCTGGGGCTTCATCGATAGATCATTATTGATCTTTACTCCAAGGTTCTTGGCCGTCGTGGATGCAACCGAATGTGGAAACATATCCCCAGGCCACCAGGACTGCCAACTAGGATCAGACCCACAGCCAAAAAAGAGCACCTCGGATTTATCCGAGTTGCACTTGAGGCAGTTTTGCTGGAACCACTTAAACACAGCCCCCAGGCAGCCTCTAATGTTCTCCCCATCAAAATCAGACCCCTTTCTACAAATGAAGAGGAGATGAGTGTCGTCGGCGTAAGACACGATCTGGGCACCAAACGACTCCACCAGTGCCGCCAGAGGGGTCATAAAGATATTAAAAAGAGTCGGGCTCAAAATGGAGCCCTGAGGGACTCCCACCTCAAGTATACCACGGCAGAGAAGGGGGGGGCCCAGACCGTTTGACACCGACCAGCTACGAAAGTTTTAAACCAGCTGAACACCGTCCCCCACAGACGAATCTCACTAAGTCTTGTAAGGGGACCCACATGGGGGACGGTATCAAAGGCCGCCGATAGATCGAGCATTACCAGCATTACCTTACCTCCTGCATCTAGTACCTCTTTGATTGCTTCCGTTACTTCCAGCGACGCGGTCTCGGGGCTCAAGTTGGGGTGGAAGCCGGATTGTGTGCTGTGCAGGAGGTTGTTGTTCTCAAGGAAGCTGGAAAGGGAGGTATGTACGTGCTTCTCCACAACTTTGGCGAAGGCTGGCAGAAGGGAAATAGGCCTATAATTAGCATGGACCTCCGGATCTAAATTGGGCTTTTTCAGAAGCGGAATGATCAGGGCCTGCTTCAAAGCTAGAGGAACCACTCCAATGCTGAGAGAAAGATTCAGCACGGGGTTAATAAGGGGTTTGATCACTTCCGCCATTCTAGCCAAAAAATTGGCTGGACAGGGATCCAGAGGGGACCCAGATTTTAAATTGGTTAGTAGATCCAAAGATGTTGCAAAGGAAAGCAGGGGAAATTCCGAAAGAGTGGGCTCCATACCCGGAGAAGAACCAGAAAGGATGCTAATACCGGGGGCTGCCACTAACCCGGACGGAAGGAAGGAGTCCTGAATGGTCTTAATTTTAAGTATGAGCGTAAAATCCGTTCCGCTCGCGGAATTTGCGGATTTTTGGGAAATTCGCGATCCGCGAATTTTTTCAAATTTGCCGAAAATTTGCAAATTTGCACGCAGCAGATTTTTTTACTTGGTCGCGCTTGACAAATACAATATTGCGGCGCGCGGCGTTCACTTACCGTCATTCAGCGTTTGAAGAGTTGTTTTTCTCCATGTTTGCGTGTGCTGCGCCATTTTGGATCTTGCTGCGTGATCCCGCGGGAGTTTGTCGACCGCGATTACGTCATCGTGCCCGCCACCTTGCACAGCGAGAGTTTGTCAATGCGAGTACGTCATAAAGGCTCGTGATCACGCATCGCGGGAGTAAACAATTGCAAACACGTAGATGCGGCGGGCAGTAACAATCTCGCACTCGCGAAATTGCAAAATTTTTCAATTCTGCACAAGAAATCCACCAGCAGTCAGCATAAACCTTCTGAAAATGATGATTTTTATCAGAATAACTCCTCAGGTTGACATTTGCCTGCACTTTTTTTTGCAAGTAGTCCATTTTGTGGAGAGGGTGGGAGGAAGGAAGTGCCCCACAGTCTCCAACTTCCTGTTACTGTCCAGCAGGCTCCTCCCAGTGCGTTGTTCATGTCCTGGTAACTTTGATTTGGATCTTGACCTGGAAGGATTACTTTTTGTGGATGCTGCTGGATATTTGGATTTGAGGCCTTTTTGACTTTCTTTGGATCACTTTTGGATTAGAAATGTCACAAGTAAGTTAATGTTGTTTGTTTGGGGCATTACAGTTGCTGCAACTACAATTTTGGAATTTGTGATTTTTGGGCTGTTGTTGGGGCCTTTTGCCCAGGGGTAGTGAGTGGTGCATGGACTGAGTCTTTCTGTGGGGTCTCTTTAATGTAAACATCATGGAGGGCATGGATGGCATTGGATTGTGGTGATTTATGTGTGTTTTTGATTTTCTGGGGTGTTGATGGGGCCTGTCCATGTGGGTGGGGGCCATTTTGAGGACTGGTACAGGCAGGGCCTGGCCATGTGGTGGGGGCCTAGGGGCCATTTTGAAGCCAGGCAGTGTGCTTTGTTGTGCCAAAGGCCTGCACCCAGTCTGCCATGCTTTCATCCATTATGCCCAGGGGTACTCAGTGGTGCACGGGCCTAGTCTTTCTGTGGGGTGAATTGAATTTGAACATGATTGAGGACATGGATGGCATTGGATTGTGGTGATTTTTGTGTGTTTTTCGATTTTTTGGCTGTTGTTGGGGCCTTTTGCCCAGGGGTACTCAGTGGTGCATGGACTGAGTCTTTCTGTGGGGGTCTCTTTAATGTAAACATCATGGAGGGCATGGATGGCATTGGATTGTGGTGATTTTTGTGTGTTTTTCGACTTTTTGGGTGGTGTTGGGGCCTGTCCATGTGGGTGGGGGCCATTTTGACACCTGGTCCCGGCAAGGCCTGGCCATGTGGGTGGGGGTCTAGGGGCCATTTTGAAGCCAGGCAGTGTGCTTTGTTGTGCCATAGGCCTGCACCCATTCTGCCATGCTTTCATCCATTATGCCCAGTGGTACTCAGTGGTACATGGACCGAGTCTTTCTGTGGGGTGTCATGAATTTCAACATGATTGAGGGCATGGATGGCATTGGATTGTGGTGATTTTTGTGTGTTTTTCGATTTTTTGGCTGTTGTTGGGGCCTTTTGCCCAGGGGTACTCAGTGGTGCATGGACTGAGTCTTTCTGTGGGGTCTCTTTAATGTAAACATCATGGAGGGCATGGATGACATTGGATTGTGGTGATTCTTGTGCGTTGTTTCGATTTTTTGGCTGTTGTTGGGGGCTTTTGCCTAGGGGTACTCAGTGGTGCATGGACTGAGACTTTTTGTGGGGTCTCTTTAATGTAAACATCATGGAGGGCATGGATGGCATTGGATTGTGGTGATTTTTGTGTGTTTTTTGATTTTTTGGCTGTTGTTGGGGCCTTTTGCCCAGGGGTACTCAGTGGTGCATGGACTGAGTCTTTCTGTGGGGTCTGTTTAATGTAAACATCATGGAGGGCATGGATGGCATTGGATTGTGGTGTTTTATGTGTGTTTTTCGACTTTTTGAGTGGTGTTGGGGCCTGTCCATGTGGGTGAGGGCCATTTTGAGGCATGGTCCAGGCAGGGCCTGGCCATGTGGGTGGGGGTCTAGGGGCCATTTTGAAGCCAGGCAGTGTGCTTTGTTCTGCCATAGGCCTGCACCCAGTCTGCCATGCTTTCATCCATTATGCCCAGGGGTACTCAGTGGTGCATGGACCGAGTCTTTCTGTGGGGTGTCATGAATTTCAACATGATTGAGGGCATGGATGGCATTGGATTGTGGTGATTTTTGTGTGTTTTTCGATTTTTTGGCTGTTGTTGGGGCCTTTTGCCCAGGGGTACTCAGTGGTGCATGGACTGACTCTTTCTGTGGGGTCTCTTTAATGTAAACATCATGGAGGGCATGGATGGCATTGGATTGTGGTGATTTTTGTGTGTTTTTCGAATTTTTGGCTGTTGTTGGGGCCTTTTGCCCAGGGGTACTCAGTGGTGCATGGAATGAGTCTTTCTGTGGGGTCTCTTTAATGTAAACATTATGGAGGGCATGGATGGCATTGGATTGTGGTGATTTGTGTGTGTTTTTCGATTTTTGGGCTGTTGTTGGGGCCTTTTTACCCAGGGGCACTCAGTGGTGCATGGAAGGAGTCTTTCTGTGGGGTCTCTTTAATGTAAACATCATGGAGGGCATGGATGGCAATGGATTGTGGTGATTGAAGCCAGGCAGTGTGCTTTGTTGTGTCAAAGGCCTGCACCCAGTCTGCCATGCTTTCATCCATTATGCCCAGGGGTACTCAGTGGTGCACAGGCCTAGTCTTTCTGTGGGGTGAATTGAATTTGAACATGATTGAGGGCATGGATGGCATTGGATTGTGGTGATTTTTGTGTGTTTTTTGATTTTTGGGGTGGTGTTTTGGCCTTTTGTCCAGGGGCACTCAGTGGTGCATGGACGGAGTCTTTCTGTGGGGTCTCTTTAATGTAAACATCATGGAGGGCATGGATGGCATTTCATTGTGGTGATTTTTGTGTGTTTTTCGATTTTTTGGCTGTTGTTGGGGCCTTTTGCCCAGGGGTACTCAGTGGTGCATGGACTGAGTCTTTCTGTGGGGGTCTCTTTAATGTAAACATCATGGAGGGCATGGATGGCATTGGACTGTTGTGATTTTTGTGTGTTTTTCAAAATTTTGGGTGGTGTTTGGGCATGTCCATGTGGGTGGGGGCCATTTTGAGGCCTGGTCCCGGCAAGGCCTGGCCATATGGGTGGGGGTCTAGGGGCCATTTTGAAGCCAGGCAGTGTGCTTTGTTGTGCCATAGGCCTGCACCCATTCTGCCATGCTTTCATCCATTATGCCCAGTGGTACTCAGTGGTGCATGGACCGAGTCTTTCTGTGGGGTGTCATGAATTTCAACATGATTGAGGGCATGGATGGCATTGGATTGTGGTGATTTTTGTGTGTTTTTCGATTTTTTGGCTGTTGTTGGGGCCTTTTGCCCAGGGGTACTCAGTGGTGCATGGACTGAGTCTTTCTGTGGGGTCTCTTTAATGTAAACATCATGGAGGGCATGGATGACATTGGATTGTGGTGATTTTTGTGTTTTTTTCGATTTTTTGGCTGTTGTTGGGGGCTTTTGCCCAGGGGTACTTAGTGGTGCATGGACTGAGACTTTTTGTGGGGTCTCTTTAATGTAAACATCATGGAGGGCATGGATGGCATTGGATTGTGGTGATTTTTGTGTGTTTTTTGATTTTTTGGCTGTTGTTTGGGCCTTTTGCCCAGGGGTACTCAGTGGTGCATGGACTGAGTTCTTCTGTGGGGGTCTCTTTAATGTAAACATCATGGAGGGCATGGATGGCATTGGATTGTGGTGATTTTTGTGTGTTTTTCGACTTTTTGGGTGGTGTTGGGGCCTGTCCATGTGGGTGGGGGCCATTTTGAGACCTGGTCCCGGCAAGGCCTGGCCATGTGGGTGGGGGTCTAGGGGCCATTTTGAAGCCAGGCAGTGTGCTTTGTTGTGCCATAGGCCTGCACCCATTCTGCCATGCTTTCATCCATTATGCCCAGTGGTACTCAGTGGTACATGGACCGAGTCTTTCTATGGGGTGTCATGAATTTCAACATGATTGAGGGCATGGATGGCATTGGATTGTGGTGATTTTTGTGTGTTTTTCGATTTTTTGGCTGTTGTTGGGGCCTTTTGCCCAGGGGTACTCAGTGGTGCATGGACTGAGTCTTTCTGTGGGGTCTCTTTAATGTAAACATCATGGAGGGCATGGATGACATTGGATTGTGGTGATTCTTGTGTGTTTTTTCGATTTTTTGGCTGTTGTTGGGGGCTTTTGCCTAGGGGTACTCAGTGGTGCATGGACTGAGACTTTTTGTGGGGTCTCTTTAATGTAAACATCATGGAGGGCATGGATGGCATTGGATTGTGGTGATTTTTGTGTGTTTTTTGATTTTTTGGCTGTTGTTGGGGCCTTTTGCCCAGGGGTACTCAGTGGTGCATGGACTGAGTCTTTCTGTGGGGTCTGTTTAATGTAAACATCATGGAGGGCATGGATGGCATTGGATTGTGGTGATTTTTGTGTGTTTTTCGACTTTTTGAGTGGTGTTGGGGCCTGTCCATGTGGGTGAGGGCCATTTTGAGGCATGGTCCAGGCAGGGCCTGGCCATGTGGGTGGGGGTCTAGGGGCCATTTTGAAGCCAGGCAGTGTGCTTTGTTCTGCCATAGGCCTGCACCCAGTCTGCCATGCTTTCATCCATTATGCCCAGGGGTACTCAGTGGTGCATGGACCGAGTCTTTCTGTGGGGTGTCATGAATTTCAACATGATTGAGGGCATGGATGGCATTGGATTGTGGTGATTTTTGTGTGTTTTTCGATTTTTTGGCTGTTGTTGGGGCCTTTTGCCCAGGGGTACTCAGTGGTGCATAGACTGAGTCTTTCTGTGGGGTCTCTTTAATGTAAACATCATGGAGGGCATGGATGGCATTGGATTGTGGTGATTTTTGTGTGTTTTTTCGAATTTTTGGCTGTTGTTGGGGCCTTTTGCCCAGGGGTACTCAGTGGTGCATGGAATGAGTCTTTCTGTGGGGTCTCTTTAATGTAAACATCATGGAGGGCATGGATGACATTGGATTGTGGTGATTCTTGTGTGTTTTTTCGATTTTTGGGCTGTTGTTGGGGCCTTTTGCCCCGGGGCACTCAGTGGTGCATGGAAGGAGTCTTTCTGTGGGGTCTCTTTAATGTAAACATCATGGAGGGCATGGATGGCAATGGATTGTGGTGATTGAAGCCAGGCAGTGTGCTTTGTTGTGTCAAAGGCCTGCACCCAGTCTGCCATGCTTTCATCCATTATGCCCAGGGGTACTCAGTGGTGCACAGGCCTAGTCTTTCTGTGGGGTGAATTGAATTTGAACATGATTGAGGGCATGGATGGCATTGGATTGTGGTGATTTTTGTGTGTTTTTTGATTTTTGGGGTGGTGTTTTGGCATTTTGTCCAGGGGCACTCAGTGGTGCATGGACGGAGTCTTTCTGTGGGGTCTCTTTAATGTAAACATCATGGAGGGCATGGATGGCATTGGATTGTGGTGATTTTTGTGTGTTTTTCGATTTTTTGGCTGTTGTTGGGGCCTTTTGCCCAGGGGTACTCAGTGGTGCATGGACTGAGTCTTTCTGTGGGGGTCTCTTTAATGTAAACATCATGGAGGGCATGGATGGCATTGGACTGTTGTGATTTTTGTGTGTTTTTCGACATTTTGGGTGGTGTTGGGGCATGTCCATGTGGGTGGGGGCCATTTTGAGGCCTGGTCCCGGCAAGGCCTGGCCATATGGGTGGGGGTCTAGGGGCCATTTTGAAGCCAGGCAGTGTGCTTTGTTGTGCCATAGGCCTGCACCCATTCTGCAATGCTTTCATCCATTATGCCCAGTGGTACTCAGTGGTGCATGGACCGAGTCTTTCTGTGGGGTGTCATGAATTTCAACATGATTGAGGGCATGGATGGCATTGGATTGTGGTGATTTCTGTGTGTTTTTCGATTTTTTGGCTGTTGTTGGGGCCTTTTGCCCAGAGGTACTCAGTGGTGCATGGACTGAGTCTTTCTGTGGGGTCTCTTTAATGTAAACATCATGGAGGGCATGGATGACATTGGATTGTGGTGATTTTTGTGTGTTTTTTTTCGATTTTTTGGCTGTTGTTGGGGGCTTTTGCCCACGGGTACTCAGTGGTGCATGGACTGAGACTTTTTGTGGGATCTCTTTAATGTAAACATCATGGAGGGCATGGATGGCATTGGATTGTGGTGATTTTTGTGTGTTTTTTGATTTTTTGGCTGTTGTTTGGGCCTTTTGCCCAGGGGTACTCAGTGGTGCATGGACTGAGTCTTTCTGTGGGGTCTCTTTAATGTAAACATCATGGAGGGCATGGATGGCATTGGATTGTGGTGATTTTTGTGTGTTTTTCGACTTTTTGAGTGGTGTTGGGGCCTGTCCATGTGGGTGAGGGCCATTTTGAGGCATGGTCCAGGCAGGGCCTGGCCATGTGGGTGGGGGTCTAGGGACCATTTTGAAGCCAGGCAGTGTGCTTTGTTCTGCCATAGGCCTGCACCCAGTCTGCCATGCTTTCATCCATTATGCCCAGGGGTACTCAGTGGTGCATGGACCGAGTCTTTCTGTGGGTTGTCTTGAATTTCAAGATGATTGAGGGCATGGATGGCATTGGATTGTGGTGATTCTTGTGTGTTTTTCGATTTTTTGGCTGTTGTTGGGGCCTTTTGCCCAGGGGTACTCAGTGGTGCATGGACTGAGTCTTTCTGTGGGGTCTCTTTAATGTAAACATCATGGAGGGCATGGATGACATTGGATTTTGGTGATTCTTGTGTGTTTTTTCGATTTCTTGGCTGTTGTTGGGGGCTTTTGCCTAGGGGTACTCAGTGGTGCATGGACTGAGACTTTTTGTGGGGTCTCCTTAATGTAAACATCATGGAGGGCATGGATGGCATTGGATTGTGGTGATTTTTGTGTGTTTTTTTATTTTTTGGCTGTTGTTGGGGCCTTTTGCCCAGGGGTACTCAGTGGTGCATGGACTGAGTCTTTCTGTGGGGTCTGTTTAATGTAAACATCATGGAGGGCATGGATGGCATTGGATTGTGGTGATTTTTGTGTGTTTTTCGACTTTTTGAGTGGTGTTGGGGCCTGTCCATGTGGGTGAGGGCCATTTTGAGGCATGGTCCAGGCAGGGCCTGGCCATGTGGGTGGGGGTCTAGGGGCCATTTTGAAGCCAGGCAGTGTGCTTTGTTCTGCCATAGGCCTGCACCCAGTCTGCCATGCTTTCATCCATTATGCCCAGGGGTACTCAGTGGTGCATGGACCGAGTCTTTCTGTGGGGTGTCATGAATTTCAACATGATTGAGGGCATGGATGGCATTGGATTGTGGTGATTTTTGTGTGTTTTTCGATTTTTTGGCTGTTGTTGGGGCCTTTTGCCCAGGGGTACTCAGTGGTGCATTGACTGAGTCTTTCTGTGGGGTCTGTTTAATGTAAACATCATGGAGGGCATGGATGGCATTGGATTGTGGTGATTTTTGTGTGTTTTTTCGAATTTTTGGCTGTTGTTGGGGCCTTTTGCCCAGGGGTACTCAGTGGTGCATGGAATGAGTCTTTCTGTGGGGTCTCTTTAATGTAAACATTATGGAGGGCATGGATGGCATTGGATTGTGGTGATTTGTGTGTGTTTTTCGATTTTTGGGCTGTTGTTGGGGCCTTTTGCCCAGGGGCACTCAGTGGTGCATGGAAGGAGTCTTTCTGTGGGGTCTCTTTAATGTAAACATCATGGAGGGCATGGATGGCAATGGATTGTGGTGATTGAAGCCAGGCAGTGTGCTTTGTTGTGTCAAAGGCCTGCACCCAGTCTGCCATGCTTTCATCCATTATGCCCAGGGGTACTCAGTGGTGCACAGGCCTAGTCTTTCTGTGGGGTGAATTGAATTTGAACATGATTGAGGGCATGGATGGCATTGGATTGTGGTGATTTTTGTGTGTTTTTTGATTTTTGGGGTGGTGTTTTAGCATTTTGTCCAGGGGCACTCAGTGGTGCATGGACGGAGTCTTTCTGTGGGGTCTCTTTAATGTAAACATCATGGAGGGCATGGATGGCATTGGATTGTGGTGATTTTTGTGTGTTTTTCGATTTTTTGGCTGTTGTTGGGGCCTTTTGCCCAGGGGTACTCAGTGGTGCATGGACTGAGTCTTTCTGTGGGGGTCTCTTTAATGTAAACATCATGGAGGGCATGGATGGCATTGGACTGTTGTGATTTTTGTGTGTTTTTCGACATTTTGGGTGGTGTTGGGGCATGTCCATGTGGGTGGGGGCCATTTTGAGGCCTGGTCCCGGCAAGGCCTGGCCATATGGGTGGGGGTCTAGGGGCCATTTTGAAGCCAGGCAGTGTGCTTTGTTGTGCCATAGGCCTGCACCCATTCTGCAATGCTTTCATCCATTATGCCCAGTGGTACTCAGTGGTGCATGGACCGAGTCTTTCTGTGGGGTGTCATGAATTTCAACATGATTGAGGGCATGGATGGCATTGGATTGTGGTGATTTCTGTGTGTTTTTCGATTTTTTGGCTGTTGTTGGGGCCTTTTGCCCAGAGGTACTCAGTGGTGCATGGACTGAGTCTTTCTGTGGGGTCTCTTTAATGTAAACATCATGGAGGGCATGGATGACATTGGATTGTGGTGATTTTTGTGTGTTTTTTTCGATTTTTTGGCTGTTGTTGGGGGCTTTTGCCCACGGGTACTCAGTGGTGCATGGACTGAGACTTTTTGTGGGGTCTCTTTAATGTAAACATCATGGAGGGCATGGATGGCATTGGATTGTGGTGATTTTTGTGTGTGTTTTTTGATTTTTTGGCTGTTGTTTGGGCCTTTTGCCCAGGGGTACTCAGTGGTGCATGGACTGAGTCTTTCTGTGGGGTCTCTTTAATGTAAACATCATGGAGGGCATGGATGGCATTGGATTGTGGTGATTTTTGTGTGTTTTTCGACTTTTTGAGTGGTGTTGGGGCCTGTCCATGTGGGTGAGGGCCATTTTGAGGCATGGTCCAGGCAGGGCCTGGCCATGTGGGTGGGGGTCTAGGGACCATTTTGAAGCCAGGCAGTGTGCTTTGTTCTGCCATAGGCCTGCACCCAGTCTGCCATGCTTTCATCCATTATGCCCAGGGGTACTCAGTGGTGCATGGACCGAGTCTTTCTGTGGGTTGTCTTGAATTTCAAGATGATTGAGGGCATGGATGGCATTGGATTGTGGTGATTTTTGTGTGTTTTTCGATTTTTTGGCTGTTGTTGGGGCCTTTTGCCCAGGGGTACTCAGTGGTGCATGGACTGACTCTTTCTGTGGGGTCTCTTTAATGTAAACATCATGGAGGGCATGGATGGCATTGGATTGTGGTGATTTTTGTGTGTTTTTCGATTTTTTGGCTGTTGTTGGGGCCTTTTGCCCAGGGGTACTTAGTGGTGCATGGACTGAGTCTTTCTGTGGGGTCTCTTTAATGTAAACATTATGGAGGGCATGGATGGCATTGGATTGTGGTGATTTTTGTGTGTTTTTCGATTTTTGGGCTGTTGTTGGGGCCTTTTGCCCAGGGGCACTCAGTGGTGCATGGACGGAGTCTTTCTGTGGGGTCTCTTTAATGTAAACATCATGGAGGGCATGGATGGCATTGGATTGTGGTGATTATTGTGTGTTTTTCGATTTTTTGGGGTGTTGATGGGGCCTGTCCATGTGGGTGGGGGCCATTTTGAGGACTGGTACAGCCAGGGCCTGGCCATGTGGTGGGGGTCTAGTGGCCATTTTGAAGCCAGGCAGTGTGCTTAGTTGTGCCATAGGCCTGCACCCAGTCTGCCATGCTTTCATCCATTATGCCCAGGGGTACTCAGTGGTGCATGGACCGAGTCTTTCTGTGGGGTGTCTTGAATTTCAACATGATTGAGGGCATGGATGGCATTGGATTGTGGTGATTTTTGTGTGTTTTTCGATTTTTTGGCTGTTGTTGGGGCCTTTTGCCCAGGGGTACTCAGTGGTGCATGGACTGACTCTTTCTGTGGGGTCTCTTTAATGTAAACATCATGGAGGGCATGGATGGCATTGGATTGTGGTGATTTTTGTGTGTTTTTCGATTTTTGGGCTGTTGTTGGGGCCTTTTGCCCAGGGGCACTCTGTGGTGCATGGACAGAGTCTTTCTGTGGGGTCTCTTTAATGTAAACATCATGGAGGGCATGGATGGCATTGGATTGTGGTGATTTTTGTGTGTTTTTCGACTTTTTGAGTGGTGTTGGGGCCTGTCCATGTGGGTGAGGGCCATTTTGAGGCATGGTCCAGGCAGGGCCTGGCCATGTGGGTGGGGGTCTAGGGACCATTTTGAAGCCAGGCAGTGTGCTTTGTTCTGCCATAGGCCTGCACCCAGTCTGCCATGCTTTCATCAATTATGCCCAGGGGTACTCAGTGGTGCATGGACCGAGTCTTTCTGTGGGGTGTCTTGAATTTCAACATGATTGAGGGCATGGATGGCATTGGATTGTGGTGATTTTTGCGTGTTTTTCGATTTTTTGGCTGTTGTTGGGGCCTTTTGCCCAGGGGTACCCAGTGGTGCATGGACTGACTCTTTCTGTGGGGTCTCTTTAATGTAAACATCATGGAGGGCATGGATGGCATTGGATTGTGGTGATTTATGTGTGTTTTTCGATTTTCTGGGGTGTTGATGGGGCCTGTCCATGTGGGTGGGGGCCATTTTGAGGACTGGTACAGGCAGGGCCTGGCCATGTGGTGGGGCCTAGGGGCCATTTTGAAGCCAGGCAGTGTGCTTTGTTGTGCCAAAGGCCTGCACCCAGTCTGCCATGCTTTCATCCATTATGCCCAGGGGTACTCAGTGGTGCACGGGCCTAGTCTTTCTGTGGGGTGAATTGAATTTGAACATGATTGAGGGCATGGATGGCATTGGATTGTGGTGATTTTTGTGTGTTTTTCGATTTTTGGGGTGGTGTTTTGGCCTTTTGCCCAGGGGCACTCAGTGGTGCATGGACTGAGTCTTTCTGTGCGGTCTCTTTAATGTAAACATCATGGATGGCATGGATGGCATTGGACTGTGGTGATTTTTGTGTGTTTTTCGATTTTTTGGCTGTTGTTGGGGCCTTTTGCCCAGGGGTACTCAGTGGTGCATGGACTGAGTCTTTCAGTGGGGGTCTCTTTAGTGTAAACATCATGGAGGGCATGGATGGCATTGGATTGTGGTGATTTTTGTGTGTTTTTCGACTTTTCGGGTGGTGTTGGGGCCTGTCCATGTGGGTGGGGGCCATTTTGAGACCTGGTCCCGGCAAGGCCTGGCCATGTGGGTGGGGGTCTAGGGGCCATTTTGAAGCCAGGCAGTGTGCTTTGTTGTGCCATAGGCCTGCACCCATTCTGCCATGCTTTCATCCATTATGCCCAGTGCTACTCAGTGGTACATGGACCGAGTCTTTCTGTGGGGTGTCACGAATTTCAACATGATTGAGGGCATGGATGGCATTGGATTGTGGTGATTTTTGTGTGTTTTTCGATTTTTTTGCTGTTGTTGGGGCCTTTTGCCCAGGGGTACTCAGTGGTGCATGGACTGAGACTTTCTGTGGGGTCTCTTTAATGTAAACATCATGGAGGGCATGGATGACATTGGATTGTGGTGATTCTTGTGTGTTTTTTCGATTTTTTGGCTGTTGTTGGGGGCTTTTGCCCAGGGGTACTCAGTGGTGCATGGACTGAGACTTTTTGTGGGGTCTCTTTAATGTAAACATCATGGAGGGCATGGATGGCATTGGATTGTGGTGATTTTTGTGTGTTTTTTGATTTTTTGGCTGTTGTTGGGGCCTTTTGCCCAGGGGTACTCAGTGGTGCATGGACTGAGTCTTTCTGTGGGGTCTCTTTAATGTAAACATCATGGAGGGCATGGATGGCATTGGATTGTGGTGATTTTTGTGTGTTTTTCGACTTTTTGAGTGGTGTTGGGGCCTGTCCATGTGGGTGAGGGCCATTTTGAGGCATGGTCCAGGCAGGGCCTGGCCATGTGGGTGGGGGTCTAGGGGCCATTTTGAAGCCAGGCAGTGTGCTTTGTTCTGCCATAGGCCTGCACCCAGTCTGCCATGCTTTCATCCATTATGCCCAGGGGTACTCAGTGGTGCATGGACCGAGTCTTTCTGTGGGGTGTCTTGAATTTCAACATGATTGAGGGCATGGATGGCATTGGATTGTGGTGATTTTTGTGTGTTTTTCGATTTTTGGGGTGGTGTTTTGGCCTTTTGCCCAGGGGCACTCAGTGGTGCATGGACTGAGTCTTTCTGTAGGGTCTCTTTAATGTAAACATCATGGAGGGCATGGATGGCATTGGATTGTGGGGATTTTTGTGTGTTTTTCGATTTTTTTGGCTGTTGTTGGGGCCTTTTGCCCAGGGGTACTCAGTGGTGCATGGACTGAGTCTTTCTGTGGGGGTCTCTTTAATGTAAACATCATGGAGGGCATGGATGGCATTGGATTGTTGTGATTTTTGTGTGTTTTTCAACATTTTGGGTGGTGTTGGGGCATGTCCATGTGGGTGGGGGCCATTTTGAGGCCTGGTCCGGGCAAGGCCTGGCCATATGGGTGGGGGTCTAGGGGCCATTTTGAAGCCAGGCAGTGTGCTTTGTTGTGCCATAGGCCTGCACCCATTCTGCCATGCTTTCATCCATTATGCCCAGTGGTACTCAGTGGTGCATGGACCGAGTCTTTCTGTGGGGTGTCATGAATTTCAACATGATTGAGGGCATGGATGGCATTGGATTGTGGTGATTTTTGTGTGTTTTTCGTTTTTTTGGCTGTTGTTGGGGCCTTTTGCCCAGGGGTACTCAGTGGTGCATGGACTGAGTCTTTCTGTGGGGTCTCTTTAATGTAAACATCATGGAGGGCATGGATGACATTGGATTGTGGTGATTTTCGTGTGTTTTTTTCGATTTTTTTGGCTGTTGTTGGGGGCTTTTGCCAAGGGGTACTCAGTGGTGCATGGACTGAGACTTTTTGTGGGGTCTCTTTAATGTAAACATCATGGAGGGCATGGATGGCATTGGATTGTGGTGATTTGTGTGTGTTTTTTTTATTTTTTGGCTGTTGTTTGGGCCTTTTGCCCAGGGGTACTCAGTGGTGCATGGACTGAGTCTTTCTGTAGGGTCTCTTTAATGTAAACATCATGGAGGGCATGGATGGCATTGGATTGTGGTGATTTTTGTGTGTTTTTCGACTTTTTGAGTGGTGTTGGGGCCTGTCCATGTGGGTGAGGGCCATTTTGAGGCATGGTCCAGGCAGGGCCTGGCCATGTGGGTGGGGGTCTAGGGACCATTTTGAAACCAGGCAGTGTGCTTAGTTGTGCCATAGGCCTGCACCCAGTCTGCCATGCTTTCATCCATTATGCCCAGGGGTACTCAGTGGTGCATGGACCGAGTCTTTCTGTGGGGTGTCTTGAATTTCAACATGATTGAGGGCATGGATGGCATTGGATTGTGGTGATTTTTGTGTGTTTTTCGATTTTTTGGCTGTTGTTGGGGCCTTTTGCCCAGGGGTACTCAGTGGTGCATGGACTGACTCTTTCTGTGGGGTCTCTTTAATGTAAACATCATGGAGGGCATGGATGGCATTGGATTGTGGTGATTTTTGTGTGTTTTTCGATTTTTTGCTGTTGTTGGGGCCTTTTGCCCAGGGGTACTCAGTGGTGCATGGACTGAGTCTTTCTGTGGGGTCTCTTTAATGTAAACATTATGGAGGGCATGGGTGGCATTGGATTGTGGTGATTTTTGTGTGTTTTTCGATTTTTGGGCTGTTGTTGGGGCCTTTTGCCCAGGGGCACTCAGTGGTGCATGGACGGAGTCTTTCTGTGGGGTCTCTTTAATGTAAACATCATGGAGGGCATGGATGGCATTGGATTGTGGTGATTTTTGTGTGTTTTTCGACTTTTTGAGTGGTGTTGGGGCCTGTCCATGTGGGTGAGGGCCATTTTGAGGCATGGTCCAGGCAGGGCCTGGCCATGTGGGTGGGGGTCTAGGGACCATTTTGAAGCCAGGCAGTGTGCTTTGTTCTGCCATAGGCCTGCACCCAGTCTGCCATGCTTTCATCCATTATGCCCAGGGGTACTCAGTGGTGCATGGACCGAGTCTTTCTGTGGGGTGTCTTGAATTTCAACATGATTGAGGGCATGGATGGCATTGGATTGTGGTGATTTTTGTGTGTTTTTCGATTTTTTGGCAGTTGTTGGGGCCTTTTGCCCAGGGGTACTCAGTGGTGCATGGACTGAGTCTTTCTGTGGGGTCTCTTTAATGTAAACATTATGGAGGGCATGGATGGCATTGGATTGTGGTGATTTTTGTGTGTTTTTCGATTTTTGGGCTGTTGTTGGGGCCTTTTGCCCAGGGGCACTCAGTGGTGCATGGACGGAGTCTTTCTGTGGGGTCTCTTTAATGTAAACATCATGGAGGGCATGGATGGCATTGGATTGTGGTGATTTTTGTGTGTTTTTCGATTTTTTGGCAGTTGTTGGGGCCTTTTGCCCAGGGGTACTCAGTGGTGCATGGACTGAGTCTTTCTGTGGGGTCTCTTTAATGTAAACATTATGGAGGGCATGGATGGCATTGGATTGTGGTGATTTTTGTGTGTTTTTCGATTTTTGGGCTGTTGTTGGGGCCTTTTGCCCAGGGGCACTCAGTGGTGCATGGACGGAGTCTTTCTGTGGGGTCTCTTTAATGTAAACATCATGGAGGGCATGGATGGCATTGGATTGTGGTGATTTTTGTGTGTTTTTCGATTTTTTGGGGTGTTGATGGGGCCTGTCCATGTGGGTGGGGGCCATTTTGAGGACTGGTACAGCCAGGGCCTGGCCATGTGGTGGGGGTCTAGTGGCCATTTTGAAGCCAGGCAGTGTGCTTAGTTGTGCCATAGGCCTGCACCCAGTCTTCCATGCTTTCATCCATTATGCCCAGGGGTACTAAGTGGTGCATGGGCCTAGTCTTTCTGTGGGGTGTCTTGAATTTGAACATGATTGAGGGCATGGGTGGCATTGGATTGTGGTGATTTTTTATTTTTTTTATTTTATTGTTTTATTGCAAGGAAATACAGCAGTACAAAGTTACACAAATAGAAAGATATCCACATTAAATACAAAGAAATTACAAAGTTTATATAATTCAAGCAGCATAATTAAATCCATTCGGTAATTGGTGTCCAAATTTCTCCCCTAAAGCTCTTCTTTTAACCCTCTTCAACTTATAAATAGCAGACTCGATGTTATACATAAACAATAGTTTTTCGTGCCAAATAAAGAATGAAGGAGGATCTGGACTAATCCATTCCTTAGTAATGCAGGACCTAACTGCAGCCATACATATAAATAAAAAATAAGAAATTGGTTTTAACCTAGTAGAGGTATGCAACACAACATTTATCCTGAGCTAGTCCGAAAATTCACTTTTCAGCCAATAGACAAATCACAAATCACTGTTTGTTTTCTTCTCTTCTTTCTTTTATTTCATGCGTTGATCGTTCATAAAACCTCCTAGCCGACACGTGTTTCGTCTGATATGGCGTTAATCCACAGACTTCTTCAAGGCTAGAACAATGTAATTTTACAGTTTTACAACCTGTACATATGTATGTTTATTTCCAACATCCTTATTTTTCAAGAACTCAGATTTTAAGAGAGTCCCATTATAAAGTGTTGCAAGTTATCAACATCAAAGAACAGGTGCAGTATCACCTAGAGACCACACAAGGTGCTCTGAAGGGAAAGTTTTTGTGAGTGGTAATCACCAAAATGATAGAATTTATATAAAAAAGTTATAATAGAAAAGAATCCCACCACCGTGAGCTTTATCCTATGTGCGATTCAAATCAACACACTGTTAAACTTTCAGTATTCATAAGTGTGAGTTTGTTGTTGTGGCCAGAGAGAGATAGCCCCGCACATCAACATAACGTGCTCAACCGAAATTATGAATCAGTCATAAGTACCTTAAATTGAGTAAATTCGGCCTCTAATCTCCTGTTCAACACCCCTGCCACAACGTCATTGGGGTTTAGTTGTCCTCTTAGCTATCAATAAAAGACCGCAATTCAGGACTTGAATATCGTCTATCCATATACACATCAAAGGCCAACCTTAATTTCATTATATTTAGTACTCACTCTATTTTCCGTTGTTTTAGCCCGTGGGTAGTGGTTAAAATCAGTCTCTCTCCATACAGTATTAATCGGGTATTTTCCTCCTGTAGTCAAATTAAAGTAAATGGAATTCTGCTAGTTAGGAAATATTCATTTCCGTCATCATTAGAGACATTTAGATTTAATGACTGGGGTCAATCTTTAGGTGACCCACACTTTAGGCACAATAAGCTGTGAGAGTTAACCCACTTTGCTGACAGCAAGTTCTAATCGCTGTAGTTGCGCGCACTACACGACCCATGTCCATTAATAAAGCGCAGCAAGTCGTGCCCGGCAAATTAACGCCGCCACGTGAAAAAATCTGTATATGTGCAGGGTCTCACCTGTGACGATATCTCGTCTTCTCCAAAAACGGGTTCCTGGCGTTCAGCACCCGCGCCATGTCGGAGTATCTACAAATACCCACGTCCGGTATCGGACATAGAAAAGGGACTTAGCCGCATATGGTGTGGTTTCCCAAGTGGAAATCCGCGCCATCTTTGAATGTATAAGCCGATATCTTATCCCTACCATACCTAATGTCTACTCCAGGTTTTGTAAATATATAGGTGCACACCGAATAAGGAAATAGAGACACAGACACCCAACGAAAATTTCCATCACCAGGTGTCATTTCCTTTAGTCTCATTATTAACATCATGACAGTATGTTTTCACAGAGTTAGTTGCTGGTACATATAACGTTCTTGGTCTGGACAGAGATTATCTGCCTGAACAGTCTAAAACGGAGCGTATCATACGATCCCAGCATGTGGTAATCAATATTATCTCAAAATTCATATTGTACCAAATCACGTTAGTGCCATGAAAAATTACACATTCATATCTCTATATAGATTTCACCAAGGTATTCGCCTAATTTGACAGTAAAATATAAGGACAGCATCATTCTCATAGGTATACTTAAAAGCAGCTTTACCCGATCATAATAAAATCACAAAACATGATTAAAAACATGCTTATCAAAAAATCGTGTACATTTGAAGATTCAACATATAAACACAATAGCTGTTCTTTGGGTCATAAGTTTCAAATGAATCATATTCAAATGACGTACACAAGTTGACATTTAGAGTACTCCATCCGGAGTATGTCATCAGTTAATTTCCCAGAAAGAATTGAAGCTCGTCATCAAAATTGAGACCCCTCTCTACTGCATGAACCTGCATTATCCATCTGGCCTCGAGTTGTCTTAATCTGAGCTCCCTGTTCCCTCCCCTCACATCTTGGGGCATTGTTTCAATACCATGAAATGACATAGCTAAATGTTCACTCTGTGATCCGCACTCCACAGCATGTGCTGTTAGGGGATGTCTCAAATCTTTATTCTTTAATGCTCTAAAGTGTTCTGCCATGCGATCCCTGAGTCTGCGTATGGTGCTGCCAATATATACCCGGTCACATTTACACGTTATCGCATATACCACATAAGTGGTGTTGCAGTCAATGTGTGATTTTATGTGATAGGTTTTAGATCCATTGTATGTAAAGTGTAGTATTCCGTGTCGTGACATTCTACACATACTACAGTCACCGCACCGGAACGAGCCTTTTGCAAGTAGGTGTAACCAATTTGGAGTCCTCTCTGTTAGTTTTGGGTAACTGGGACTAATCATATTTTTTATCGTCATACCACGTCGGTATGATATAGAGGGTCGTGAGTTAATGTAATCTTTTAAGGTTTGATCAGAACTCAGTAGGAACCAGTACTTTTTCAGTATTTGGTAAACCTTAGATGACCAGGGATTATAGTTGGTAATCAATCTCACCTTATCTTTGTTACTGTTGCTGTCATGGAATTTAGCATTCAGAGTTTCTTGTCTGTTTAGTTTGAAGACTCTGTTTTTTGCTCTACATAGGACATCTGGTCCATAACCTCTCCTAAGGAATCTCCCTTCTATGTCTGTTGTACACTCTAGAAAATCGTCATCCTCACTACAGTTGCGTCGAGCCCTATATAGTTCTCCATAGGGGATTGAGGTGACTGTAGACCTTGGGTGTGCACTGTCATTGTGTAGAACTGCATTACAGGATGTAGATTTTCTATAGAGCTTACTGCACAGTTTATTGTCTTTTACATATAGGGTTAGATCTAAAAAGTTGATTCGCTCTTTGGAATGTTCTATAGTGAAGGTCATATTATACACATTGTCGTTCATGTAGGCAAAAAAATCCAAGAGTTCAACCTCACTCCCGGACCATATAAGTATGAGGTCGTCTATGTATCTTCCATAATAGTTAATATAAGAGTGCCATTTTGCACCGCCTCGGCCCCAAATGTGTACCGCCTCCACCCACCCCATAAATAGGCAGGCAAACGACGGCGCAAATTTAGAACCCATAGCGGTCCCACAGGTTTGCTTATACCATTGGTCTTCAAAGAGAAATACATTTTCTTCCAGAATCAGTCTTGACATCATTAAAATCATATTGGTGTGCTCCAACAGTTCAACCGGTCTCCTATGTAGGAAGAACTCTAGGGCCTTAAGACCCAACTCATGATTAATATTTGTGTATAGGGAGCATACATCCATCGTGACCAATGTCATCTCTGGTTCCCACTCGAAGTCATTCAATATATTTAAGATATGCTTAGTATCCCTGATGTTAGAGGGTAAGTTTAAAACATACGGTTGGAGAAAAAGATCTACAAATTCTGCCAATTTTTCAGTCGGCCCGCCTATTCCCGAAATGATCGGCCTCCCTGGTGGAGACAGGAGACACTTGTGAACCTTTGGCAATGTGTAAATGCAAGGAAAGCGAGGTCGATATACAGTAAGGTATTTAAATTCTGTGTCATTCAGAAGAGTGGCCTGATGCCAGGTTTTTAAATAGGTGTTAATCTTGGCTACAACTGTATATATCGGGTTGTGTGGTAATTTTGTATACCAGGCTTCATTATTCAATTGCCCCATAATCTCCTCATTATACTTAGTCCTATTCATTAGAACGACATTCCCCCCTTTATCCGCTTCTTTCACTACAAGGGAGGTGTTTTTAGATATTAATTTGAGGGCACTTCTTTCTTTAAAAGACAGATTATCTTGAGGGTATGGAGGCTTAATATCACGTATCTTATTCTCAAGAATGTCTAGTTCCTTGTTTACACTCTTATAGAATGCATCTATATTGCTGCCACTCCCCAACTGTGGGGTCCATTTGGACTTCTTTTTGAGCCCGCTATCCTCACTCAAATTGGTGCAACATTCCAAATCTTGTAAAACTTGGTGCAGAGTTATGGGGTCATTCTCTTGTTCTGTTATTGATAACAGAATTCTAGTAGCATGTACATCTTGAATAGTAATATCACCAACAACTGGGGGTGGTTGACAATTTGGGGCTGAGACATTTGCAGAGAAAAATTTCTTTATTTTCAATTGGCGAACAAACTTGTAAATGTCAATCTTTACATTATTGATATCAATTTTATCAAATTTGAATCAAAGAGTAGACATGGTGTCAAAACCAAGAGAGGAAAAAGGGGAGGCAACAAAACCAGACGAAAGGGCACACTACCAAACACGTTACTGGAAGGCCAACCAAGGGAAGAAAATGGCAATAATGATATTCAAGTGATTAATTTGTCAGACTTTGACCTAACGGAGGATGTATCGTCTGTCTTATGCAAAGGCCTGAATTTTTGTCCTACCAATAAAATTGATATCAATAATGTAAAGATTGACATTTACAAGTTTGTTCGCCAATTGAAAATAAAGAAATTTTTCTCTGCAAATGTCTCAGCCCCAAATTGTCAACCACCCCCAGTTGTTGGTGATATTACTATTCAAGATGTACATGCTACTAGAATTCTGTTATCAATAACAGAACAAGAGAATGACCCCATAACTCTGCACCAAGTTTTACAAGATTTGGAATGTTGCACCAATTTGAGTGAGGATAGCGGGCTCAAAAAGAAGTCCAAATGGACCCCACAGTTGGGGAGTGGCAGCAATATAGATGCATTCTATAAGAGTGTAAACAAGGAACTAGACATTCTTGAGAATAAGATACGTGATATTAAGCCTCCATACCCTCAAGATAATCTGTCTTTTAAAGAAAGAAGTGCCCTCAAATTAATATCTAAAAACACCTCCCTTGTAGTGAAAGAAGCGGATAAAGGGGGGAATGTCGTTCTAATGAATAGGACTAAGTATAATGAGGAGATTATGGGGCAATTGAATAATGAAGCCTGGTATACAAAATTACCACACAACCCGATATATACAGTTTTAGCCAATATTAACACCTATTTAAAAACCTGGCATCAGGCCACTCTTCTGAATGACACAGAATTTAAATACCTTACTGTATATCGACCTCGCTTTCCTTGCATTTACACATTGCCAAAGGTTCACAAGTGTCTCCTGTCTCCACCAGGGAGGCCGATCATTTCGGGAATAGGCGGGCCGACTGAAAAATTGGCAGAATTTGTAGATCTTTTTCTCCAACCGTATGTTTTAAACTTACCCTCTAACATCAGGGATACTAAGCATATCTTAAATATATTGAATGACTTCGAGTGGGAACCAGAGATGACATTGGTCACGATGGATGTATGCTCCCTATACACAAATATTAATCATGAGTTGGGTCTTAAGGCCCTCGAGTTCTTCCTACATAGGAGACCGGTTGAACTGTTGGAGCACACCAATATGATTTTAATGATGTCAAGACTGATTCTGGAAGAAAATGTATTTCTCTTTGAAGACCAATGGTATAAGCAAACCTGTAGGACCGCTACGGGTTCTAAATTTGCGCCGTCGTTTGCCTGCCTATTTATGGGGTGGGTGGAGGCGGTACACATTTGGGGCCGAGGCGGTGCAAAATGGCACTCTTATATTAACTATTATGGAAGATACATAGACGACCTCATACTTATATGGTCCGGGAATGAGGTTGAACTCTTGGATTTTTTTGCCTACATGAACGACAATGTGTATAATATGACCTTCACTATAGAACATTCCAAAGAGCGAATCAACTTTTTAGATCTAACCCTATATGTAAAAGACAATAAACTGTGCAGTAAGCTCTATAGAAAATCTACATCCTGTAATGCAGTTCTACACAATGACAGTGCACACCCAAGGTCTACAATCACCTCAATCCCCTATGGAGAACTATATAGGGCTCGACGCAACTGTAGTGAGGATGACGATTTTCTAGAGTGTACAACAGACATAGAAGGGAGATTCCTTAGGAGAGGTTATGGACCAGATGTCCTATGTAGAGCAAAAAACAGAGTCTTCAAACTAAACAGACAAGAAACTCTGAATGCTAAATTCCATGACAGCAACAGTAACAAAGATAAGGTGAGATTGATTACCAACTATAATCCCTGGTCATCTAAGGTTTACCAAATACTGAAAAAGTACTGGTTCCTACTGAGTTCTGATCAAACCTTAAAAGATTACATTAACTCACGACCCTCTATATCATACCGACGTGGTATGACGATAAAAAATATGATTAGTCCCAGTTACCCAAAACTAACAGAGAGGACTCCAAATTGGTTACACCTACTTGCAAAAGGCTCGTTCCGGTGCGGTGACTGTAGTATGTGTAGAATGTCACGACACGGAATACTACACTTTACATACAATGGATCTAAAACCTATCACATAAAATCACACATTGACTGCAACACCACTTATGTGGTATATGCGATAACGTGTAAATGTGACCGGGTATATATTGGCAGCACCATACGCAGACTCAGGGATCGCATGGCAGAACACTTTAGAGCATTAAAGAATAAAGATTTGAGACATCCCCTAACAGCACATGCTGTGGAGTGCGGATCACAGAGTGAACATTTAGCTATGTCATTCCATGGTATTGAAACAATGCCCCAAGATGTGAGGGGAGGGAACAGGGAGCTCAGATTAAGACAACTCGAGGCCAGATGGATAATGCAGGTTCATGCAGTAGAGAGGGGTCTCAATTTTGATGACGAGCTTCAATTCTTTCTGGGAAATTAACTGATGACATACTCCGGATGGAGTACTCTAAATGTCAACTTGTGTACGTCATTTGAATATGATTCATTTGAAACTTATGACCCAAAGAACAGCTATTGTGTTTATATGTTGAATCTTCAAATGTACACGATTTTTTGATAAGCATGTTTTTAATCATGTTTTGTGATTTTATTATGATCGAGTAAAGCTGCTTTTAAGTATACCTATGAGAATGATGCTGTCCTTATATTTTACTGTCAAATTAGGCGAATACCTTGGTGAAATCTATATAGAGATATGAATGTGTAATTTTTCATGGCACTAACGTGATTTGGTACAATATGAATTTTGAGATAATATTGATTACCACATGCTGGGATCGTATGATACGCTCCGTTTTAGACTGTTCAGGCAGATAATCTCTGTCCAGACCAAGAACGTTATATGTACCAGCAACTAACTCTGTGAAAACATACTGTCATGATGTTAATAATGAGACTAAAGGAAATGACACCTGGTGATGGAAATTTTCGTTGGGTGTCTGTGTCTCTATTTCCTTATTCGGTGTGCACCTATATATTTACAAAACCTGGAGTAGACATTAGGTATGGTAGGGATAAGATATCGGCTTATACATTCAAAGATGGCGTGGATTTCCACTTGGGAAACCACACCATATGCGGCTAAGTCCCTTTTCTATGTCCGATACCGGACGTGGGTATTTGTAGATAATCCGACATGGCGCGGGTGCTGAACGCCAGGAACCCGTTTTTGGAGAAGACGAGATATCGTCACAGGTGAGACCCTGCACATATACAGATTTTTTCACGTGGCGGCGTTAAGTTGCCGGGCACGACTTGCTGTGCTTTATTAATGGACATGGGTCGTGTAGTGCGCGCAACTACAGCGATTAGAACTTGCTGTCAGCAAAGTGGGTTAACTCTCACAGCTTATTGTGCCTAAAGTGTGGGTCACCTAAAGATTGACCCCAGTCATTAAATCTAAATGTCTCTAATGATGACGGAAATGAATATTTCCTAACTAGCAGAATTCCATTTACTTTAATTTGACTACAGGAGGAAAATACCCGATTAATACTGTATGGAGAGAGACTGATTTTAACCACTACCCACGGGCTAAAACAACGGAAAATAGAGTGAGTACTAAATATAATGAAATTAAGGTTGGCCTTTGATGTGTATATGGATAGACGATATTCAAGTCCTGAATTGCGGTCTTTTATTGATAGCTAAGAGGACAACTAAACCCCAATGACGTTGTGGCAGGGGTGTTGAACAGGAGATTAGAGGCCGAATTTACTCAATTTAAGGTACTTATGACTGATTCATAATTTCGGTTGAGCACGTTATGTTGATGTGCGGGGCTATCTCTCTCTGGCCACAACAACAAACTCACACTTATGAATACTGAAAGTTTAACAGTGTGTTGATTTGAATCGCACATAGGATAAAGCTCACGGTGGTGGGATTCTTTTCTATTATAACTTTTTTATATAAATTCTATCATTTTGGTGATTACCACTCACAAAAACTTTCCCTTCAGAGCACCTTGTGTGGTCTCTAGGTGATACTGCACCTGTTCTTTGATGTTGATAACTTGCAACACTTTATAATGGGACTCTCTTAAAATCTGAGTTCTTGAAAAATAAGGATGTTGGAAATAAACATACATATGTACAGGTTGTAAAACTGTAAAATTACATTGTTCTAGCCTTGAAGAAGTCTGTGGATTAACGCCATATCAGACGAAACACGTGTCGGCTAGGAGGTTTTATGAACGATCAACGCATGAAATAAAAGAAAGAAGAGAAGAAAACAAACAGTGATTTGTGATTTGTCTATTGGCTGAAAAGTGAATTTTCGTACTAGCTCAGGATAAATGTTGTGTTGTGTATCAGGGCATTGACTGGTTCATGCCTGTTGTGTTTAGATTGGTGGTCTAAACCTTGTCCTTGGAGCTTTTATATATTTTCTTATCCTGACTATTATCACTGTTACCCAGCGCAATTATAACCCAACCACCAATTTTCTTATTTGCTAGTAGAGGTATGCTCAATGCCCAATAACACCAGTTCAGCAGTTACTTTAATCTCACATTTAAGAACAACAGAAAGGAAATTTTCAATTTGTTGAAAAAACGTGCTAAGTTTAGGGCAAGAAAACAACATTTGTAATTCATCAGCTGCAAATAACCCACAGCGACTGCAGTTCGTTCCCGTTGTCGTGCTCCACTTAACAACTTTTCTTGGAGTATAGTAAAGATTATGTATGCACATAAAATGTTGGGATTTCATCATCCCTGTAATCAGACAGTCTGAGGCAAGTTTAATAGAAAGCAAAATATCAATATCAGGTATATTTAAGTTGTTAGCCCATTTCGACTGACATTGTCCCAGATCGTCCCCACATTCCTGAATCAGGCTTAAATAAAGAGTTCCTATATGGGGCTTTTTCTGCAAAAGTTCTAACAATGGAATTTTTGTCATTTTAACTGGGGTAGTTGATAGGTGACTCTGTAAAAAGCTTCGAAGTTGAAGAAATTTAAAAAAAAAGTAATTTCTTACTAAAGAAAAGTTGTTCATTAATTCCTGAAATGAAGCAATTTGGCCATTACTAAGTAAGTCTCCAAAATACCGTAATCCTTTCTGCTCCCACCTATACATCGTTAGGTCACAGAAAATGTCTGGTAGAAGACCCGTTGATATTAAGGGGGTATAAGAATTTAATTTAGGTAAAGCTAAGTGTTTTCAAACTTTTTGCCACACTCCAAAGGCTGCCTTCAATGTCTTGTACTTTGTTTTTTTGTGGTAACTAGGCTCTACAACCTTGAGAAAGCTACCCTTCACTTTCTCGCCCATAATCATTTCATAGATCGACGGGGTTAGGCAGTTCGGCACTTCTACTCTATCTCCCATGATTAGAGGACTTATATATTGTAGTGCAGCAGATAGGTAATAGAAAAAAAAGTAAGGAACATTCCAACCGCCACATTCGTTATTAAGTATCATTTTCTTAAGGGCTTTACGATGTCGTTTGTAGCCCCACAAAAACCGAGAAGTACTCCTTTCTAAATTTAAAAAAAAGAGAGAATGGAATTGTAATGGTATTGTAAAGAATGTACATTGTGCGATACATATACAATACTTTTGGGAGAATCAGCATTTTTAAGATGTTAAGTCTGCCGTACAATGCTAAATGTAAATGCTCTAAGCGCTGCAGTGTGATATTAATTTGAGCTATTACAGGATTTATATTACGTTCTGGTATTTTCTCTATGGGCAGAGAAATCTTGATTCCTAAATATGTAACCTCTGAGATAGTGCGGATATTCAAAAGTGGGTTATCCCCGGAACAAAGAATCTGCGTTTTCTCCAGATTGAGTTTATAGCCGGAGAAAGACCCAAATTGTTTGGCAAGGTCGTTAATCGCTGGTAGAGCTGTCCGGAAATCAGTATTGGTTATCACTATATCATCACCATAGGCTAGTGCTCGATAATTAATATTAGCTAAATGAATAGGTTTCATTTTTTGTTCCAAAATAAAACGGTTAATTAAAGGGTCGATATAAAAAGCAAAAAGTAAAGGTGAGCAGGGACATCCTTGTCGGGTGCCCCTAGTGATTGAGAAAGAAGGGGAGATTTGCCCATTAATTCGAATACAAGCTTTAGGAGCAATATACAAGGTTTTTAAAGCTTTTATAATACCAAAACCTAGTCCCTTCCTGGACAGGATTTCCCATAGGTAGCCCCAAGCAACCCGGTCAAAGGCTTTTTCGTCATATAAAAATACAAGTCCAACATTAGACCAAGTTTCTTGGGACCAATCCTGAAACGTAATCACTTGTCGGATATGATCCGCAGTGTCTCTGGCTGGAATAAAACCGTGTTGATATATAGAAACTAAGGGAGAGATAATATTAGATAATCGTGAGGCTATGATTTTAGAGAAAATTTTGCTATCGGCGTTTATGAGTGATATGGGACGAAAGGATGAAGGTAATAGGGGGTGTTTACCCTTTTTGAGAAATACAGTAATTATAGAATCATGCTATGATTGAGGGGCAATACCTTGTTGAGCTCTTAGACATAAATCCACTAGTTCCAATTTTAAGACACCCCAAAAATGTTTAAAGAACTCTAAAGGAATAGCATCAGGACCTGCCGCTTTTCCCGAGGCTAAAGACATCAAAGACAATTCAATTTCCTCCCAAGTAATTGGTAAATCCAGTTTCTCACTCTCATGACTAGGTAAAGTAGCATTCAAAGCTGATTCAGTAAACTGAGTGATCTGATCTAAGCAGTCTCACGCAACATCCTCAGTGTACAATTTAAAATAGAAATCACAAAATACTTTGAGTATGTCTTCTATTTTGTTAACAGTCGTCCCAGTCAGTTTGTTAATTTTATCAATGCTAGCAAATGCCGCTTTCTGCCTAGCTCTCATAGCCAAATATTTTCCTGAGTTTTCTCTAACTTCATAAACTTCCGTCCGAAAAGCAGAGATTTGCTGAGCAACCTTTAAAGCAAATCCTTGATGAATCTTAACTTTAAGAGCCAATAGTTCCTTTATAATAGTTTCTGTAGCTAATCCTTTGTTGCAAGCCTGCATAAGCCGAATCTCCAGCAATCTTAAATTATTCATTTCTAATTCCTCTCGCTTTCTAGTCTCCTTCTGTTTTCTTATTGAATAGCTCAGTGTTTCTCCCCGAACCCCACACTTGAAAGCGTCCCAAACTACTTCTAAGGAAGCAGTTACCTTGTTGTTGGAAAAAACATTCAGGAATCCAGATGTTCATATGTTCAACATAAGATAAATCAAACAATAGTTTGCGGTCAAAAGACCATGATCAAGGGGTAGGTGGAGTGTTTAACTCAAAGTTAAAAGTTATAGGATTGTGGTCTGATATATTTTTTGGTAACACCCTATATTTCATTTGAGTGAGTTCATTATATAATGTCTTAGAGACAAAAAATTAGTCCAGCCTAAAGTGTCTTTGATGAGGGGCAGAAAAAAAGTACATCCAAACGTTCCCCCCCTTTTTTCATACCCCACGTCTAACAATCTATACTCTTGAATAATCCCCTTAATTGCCTTAAATACATTGTTCTTCCTCCCTACATATGGAGTATTGCCGTAAATATCGAATGTTTCATCCAAATGTAAATTAAAAGCTCCACATAATATGGCCATAAAGCTAGCTCCATACTTAAATAATGTAAAACTGTGGGGTCATCGACTGTAGAGGCATATATTGAACAGATAGTAATAGTCAGTCCTCCAAATTTAAGTTCAGCAATAACTTATCGTCCCAATGGGTCTTCTTTGATTCTTTTAACTTCCCCTAATCCAAACCTCTTTAAAATTGCCACCCCTCTTATTGTAGAGCTTTGACGGGAACATCCTACTACTTCCAATCTAAGATCTCTAAGCCTCCCTCTGTTTGCCCAGGAGATATGGGTCTCCTGTATGCAGAATAAATCCAACCGCATAGATTTTAACATCTGAGCCATTATACCCCTTTTTCTTTTGTCATTTAGACCACAAACATTAATGGAACATATCGTAAGTTTAGCCATTATATTTTTTTAGTACATTAGCACAGTTAAACATATAGTAACAGAAAATTCCAAAATTTGGCACCTGCCGTACAAAAATCATAAACTTAGAATCAATCAGCTGTATTTCCTTGCACCCCAAAGAAAGCCTTTCCCCCCCCTCCAGCACACCCTTCCCAGCCCACCCTCTTCCCAGCACCCCCCCATCGGAAGCGTAAGGGCCAATGCCCTCATTGATGGAAATTGAGTGTGAGCTATGTAATTCCGCCCGGGCGAACCAGACCTAGATAATGCCGTATCTCTGGCATGAAGCAAAAAACAAAAGAAGTACATCAAAGGTAGAGGGGCAGCCCACCAAAACTAAAAAATTATACAGTCATTATCCTTATCCTATCAATCACTACTGCATTGCATCTAAGAATTGTTGTGCTTTAATCTCAGATACAAAAAAAATGGTTCTCCCCTTATGCACAACCTTAAGTTTAGCAGGATTTAGGAGAAAGACTTGCCCCCCCTTAGACTGTATTGGTGCCATTAGTTGTTTAAGTCTCCAGCGTTGCTGCACTGTCACCGGACAAAAGTCAGGTCAAACAAAAAACTCATGCCACAAGCCCTTTCTGGTTTTTGACGGCCTAGCCAAATCGTACAGAATCGCGCGAAGTAGGTAATTCTGTAAGCATATAAGGATAGCGCTTGGATTTTTGTTCCCCTGCCCCCCGATCGCGTTTTTGATTAAAGGGAAAACGATGAGCTCTTATAACTTCTTTTTTGCAATCCCATCCTTTGAGATCCTGAAAGGCGTCTGAGAGCATCTCTACAACAAACCGTCGAACATCCTTTCCCTCTGATTGTTCAGCCACTCCCAATATACGTAAGTTGTTACGCCGTGCGCGATTTTCCAAATCCGTCAATTTCCAATCAATGTCTTGTCTAGTACTATCCAATTCAGCCTCTGTTTCTGAAGCCATGCCAGCCCCTTCCCACTGTGGCTGATTTATTGAGCCTAGATTTTCACCTGTAAGGGGTTTTTGGTCTCTACAGCCCGACGAAGAGTATTAGGAGCTCCTTCATTCAACAGAAAATCAGAGCCAAGAAGATCTTCTTCAGAAATTTGATTGCAGTCATCAGCCCAGTCTTTTACAGGCTGATGACCCTCATTGAATAACTCCTCATCAAGTTCCCCATCAGATGTTTTCGACACATCAGACATGGAAAAGAATTGACCACCTGATCCAATGGATTCTGCGTCATTTAAAGGCTGTTCATTCGCCCTAGGTGAGACTCTGACTTCCTCTACGGCTTGACAAAGTTCAGCTAAATCGTCATCACCCACTCCAGCTCCTGCTCCAGCTCTATCTCCAGCTGTAGACGAAGTTGAGTTTAAAGAGGGCTCATTTGAAAGAATTGCACCATGATTCTTAGTAGTAACATCACATAAGACATTAGAAGATGTCTGCTCATTATTATTGTTCTTAGAGGAATTAGCTATGTTTTTTTTCCTGAATAAATCCGGTATTACAGGTTCTTTAACCCGTTCGGCGCTTATGACGGAACCGTTCCGTCACGTGCCTCGGGTGAGCTGTGCTAGTGATGGAACGGTTCCGTCGCGGCCCGCTCGACGTGCCTGCGAGGCGCTGATTTTGCTCCTGCGGTGCGCGTTCTATTGAGCGGGCGCGTTCGTGACGGAACCGTTCCGTCACTAGCACAGCTCACCAGAGGCGTGTGATGGAGCGGTTCCGTCACAAGCGCAGGTGAGCCGTGCGACCCCCCCCACCCCCTAGCACTGCGGCGGAATTGCCGCCGCAGTGAAGGGGTTAATAGTTCCATTCTGTTGACGAACTCGAGTCTCTGTCTCTATCACTGAAATTGATGCTGTTGCAGTTTTTTCAACAGCACTTGGCGTAGTATTTGTATGGTTAACTGAGTTAGTTACAGGTTTTTTTACTCCTCTGCCTTTAGGCGCCATAGCTGTTCCTTAAGTCGTTCGATAGCTCGCGGGTCTCTTTCTATAGCAGAAATCCTTGTACTGATATCAGCAGACTTACAAGCCTTTATGCAAGCTACTAAAGAGCAGTCTAATTATCTATCGATGTCTATAGCAGTTTATAACAGTGTCAGTAAGCTTACTTGAGCTTTAGGGGTGTTTTTTTTTTATACTTTTTTTTTAGCACTGGAAATGTCTTGAGCTAGTATCCCCTCGGCATAAAAAATGTGTTACTGTCTTACTGTGTTTCCAAGTAGCCTTCAAGACAGGTAGTTACAGTATCTGTTATCTGCTAGTCCAGACACATAGTTTCAATGTACATAACAGGAACTTCCTACCGGGAAATGTGAAAGCATTCGATGTCCTTAGGTTGTTAACTCCTTTCCACCCGCTTTCACACACCTCCGTCAGGGATTTTCTGCAGCTCTCGCCTTCACCTCCGGGGTTACAGCCCGCAGCGCCGCAATACTCCAAAACTCGGTGATGGTTCCAGCCAGCGTCTCTCTCCTCTCACTGGAGACCCGCAGTTCAGAGCTCGTGGGTCGAAGCTCGCCGTAACACACAGCAGCAGCAGCCGCCTATCATTTCACAGCCTCCGAGCACAAATGCAAAACAGCCGCGAAAGTACGCAACACAGCTCCTTGATTCCTGTCGGCGTTTTACTTCTCTCACCAAAGCGCCGCTGTTCACGTCGCGGTTTGCGTCTCCTGACCGCGGCACACAGCAGCTACGCAGCCTCGCAGCCTCGGACAGCCACGAAAGTCCAAAAGGATCCGAAATGCCCGCAACTCAGCACGACAGTGGCAGCAGGGAAATAAGAGACTCAGCTCAAGAGGGCAACAGCAGGAGACCCATTAACGGTCAGAGCCAGGTCAGGTCGGACAACGGGAGAATGCCACAGCTCCTCACTCGGCAGCAGTAGCAGCCGCCATCTTGCTCAGTGGTGCATGGACTGAGACTTTCTGTGGGGTCTCTTTAATGTAAACATCATGGAGGGCATGGATGGCATTAGATTGCGGTGATTTTTGTGTCTTTTTCAATTTTTTGGCTGTTGTTGGGGCCTTTTGCCCAGGGGTACTCAGTGGTGCATGGACTGAGTCTTTCTGTGGGGTCTCTTTAATGTAAACATCATGGAGGGCATGGATGGCATTGGATTGTGGTGATTTCTGTGTGTTTTTCGATTTTTGGGCTGTTGTTGGGGCCTTTTGCCCAGGGGTACTCAGTGGTGCATGGACTGAGTCTTTCTGTGGGGTCTCTTTAATGTAAACATCATGGAGGGCATGGATGGCATTGGATTGTGGAGATTTATGTGTGTTTTTCGATTTTCTGGGGTGTTGATTGGGCCTGTCCATGTGGGTGGGGGCCATTTTGAGGACTGGTACAGGCAGGGCCTGGCCATGTGGTAGGGGCCTAGGGGCCATTTTGAAGCCAGGCAGTGTGCTTTGTTGTGCCAAAGGCCTGCACCCAGTCTGCCATGCTTTCATCCATTATGCCCAGGGGTACTCAGTGGTGGACGGGACTAGTCTTTCTGTGGGGTGAATTGAATTTGAACATGATTGAGGGCATGGATGGCATTGGATTGTGGTGATTTTTGTGTGTTTTTTGATTTTTGGGGTGGTGTTTTGGCCTTTTGCCCAGGGGCACTCAGTGGTGCATGGACTGAGTCTTTCTGTGGGGTCTCTTTAATGTAAACATCATGGAGGGCATGGATGGCATTGGATTGTGTTGATTTTTGTGTGTTTTTCGATTTTTTGGCTGTTGTTGGGACCTTTTGCCCAGGGGTACTCAGTGGTGCATGGACTGAGTCTTTCTGTGGGGGTCTCTTTAATGTAAACATCATGGAGGGCATGGATGGCATTGGATTGTGGTGATTTTTGTGTGTTTTTTGATTTTTTGGCTGTTGTTTGGGCCTTTTGCCCAGGGGTACTCAGTGGTGCATGGACTGAGTCTTTCTGTGGGGTCTCTTTAATGTAAACATCATGGAGGGCATGGATGGCATTGGATTGTGGTGATTTTTGTGTGTTTTTCGACATTTTGGCTGTTGTTTGGGCCTTTTGCCCAGGGGTACTCAGTGGTGCATGGACTGAGTCTTTCTGTGGGGTCTCTTTAATGTAAACATCATGGAGGGCATGGATGGCATTGGATTGTGGTGATTTTTGTGTGTTTTTCGACATTTTGGGTGGTGTTGGGGCATGTCCATGTGGGTGGGGGCCATTTTGAGGCCTGGTCCCGGCAAGGCCTGGCCATATGGGTGGGGGTCTAGGGGCCATTTTGAAGCCAGGCAGTGTGCTTTGTTGTGCCATAGGCCTGCACCCATTCTGCCATGCTTTCATCCATTATGCCCAGTGGTACTCAGTGGTGCATGAACCGAGTCTTTCTGTGGGGTGTCATGAATTTCAACATGATTGAGGGCATGGATGGCATTGGATTGTGGTGATTTTTGTGTGTTTTTCGATTTTTTGGCTGTTGTTGGGGCCTTTTGCCCAGGGGTACTCAGTGGTGCATGGACTGAGTCTTTCTGTGGGGTCTCTTTAATGTAAACATCATGGAGGGCATGGATGACATTGGATTGTGGTGATTTTTGTGTGTTTTTTCGATTTTTTGGCTGTTGTTGGGGGCTTTTGCCCAGGGGTACTCAGTGGTGCATGGACTGAGACTTTTTGTGGGGTCTCTTTAATGTAAACATCATGGAGGGCATGGATGGCATTGGATTGTGGTGATTTTTGTGTGTTTTTTGATTTTTTGGCTGTTGTTTGGGCCTTTTGCCCAGGGGTACTCAGTGGTGCATGGACTGAGTCTTTCTGTGGGGTCTCTTTAATGTAAACATCATGGAGGGCATGGATGGCATTGGATTGTGGTGATTTTTGTGTGTTTTTCGACTTCTTGAGTGGTGTTGGGGCCTGTCCATGTGGGTGAGGGCCATTTTGAGGCATGGTCCAGGCAGGGCCTGGCCATGTGGGTGGGGGTCTGGGGGCCATTTTGAAGCCAGGCAGTGTGCTTTGTTCTGCCATAGGCCTGCACCCAGTCTGCCATGCTTTCATCCATTATGCCCAGGGGTACTCAGTGGTGCATGGACCGAGTCTTTCTGTGGGGTGTCTTGAATTTTAACATGATTGAGGGCATGGATGGCATTGGATTGTGGTGATTTGTGTGTGTTTTTCGATTTTTTGGCTGTTGTTGGGGCCTTTTGCCCAGGGGTACTCAGTGGTGCATGGACTGAGTCTTTCTGTGGGGTCTCTTTAATGTAAACATCATGGAGGGCATGGATGTCATTGGATTGTGGTGATTTTTGTGTGTTTTTCGATTTTTTGGCTGTTGTTGGGGCCTTTTGCCCAGGGGTACTCAGTGGTGCATGGACTGAGTCTTTCTGTGGGGTCTCTTTAATGTAAACATCATGGAGGGCATGGATGACATTGGATTGTGGTGATTTTTGTGTGTTTTTTGATTTTTTGGCTGTTGTTTGGGCCTTTTGCCCAGGGGTACTCAGTGGTGCATGGACTGAGTCTTTCTGTGGGGTCTCTTTAATGTAAACATCATGGAGGGCATGGATGGCATTGGATTGTGGTGATTTTTGTGTGTTTTTCGACTTTTTGAGTGGTGTTGGGGCCTGTCCATGTGGGTGAGGGCCATTTTGAGGCATGGTCCAGGCAGGGCCTGGCCATGTGGGTGGGGGTCTAGGGGCCATTTTGAAGCCAGGCAGTGTGCTTTGTTCTGCCATAGGCCTGCACCCAGTCTGCCATGCTTTCATCCATTATGCCCAGGGGTACTCAGTGGTGCATGGACCGAGTCTTTCTGTGGGGTCTCTTTAATGTAACATCATGGAGGGCATGGATGCCATTGGATTGTGGTGATTTTTGTGTGTTTTTTTTATTTTGGGGCTGTTGTTGGGGCCTTTTGATCAGGGGTACTCAGTGGTGCATGGACTGAGTCTTTCTGTGGGGTCTCTTTAATGTAAACATCATGGAGGGCATGGATGGCATTGGATTGTGGTGATTTTTGTGTGTTTTTTGATTTTTTGGGGTGTTGATGGGGCCTGTCCATGTAGGTGGGAGCCATTTTGAGGACTGGTACAGGCAGGGCCTGGCCATGTGGTAGGGGTCTAGGGGCCTTTTGGAAGCCAGGCAGTGTGCTTTGTTGTGCCATAGGCCTGCACCCAGTCTGCCATGCTTTCATCCATTATGCCCAGGGGTACTCAGTGGTGCATGGGCCTAGTCTTTCTGTGGGGTGTCTTGAATTTGAACATGATTGAGGGCATGGATGGCATTGGATTGTTGTGATTTTTGTGTTTTTTTTTCTATTTTTGGGGATGGTGTTGGGGCCTGTCCATGTGGGTGGGGGCTATTTTGAGGCCTGGTCCAGGCAGGGCCTGGCGATGTGGTGGGGGTCTAGGGGCCATTTTGAAGCCAGGCAGTGTGCTTTGTGCCATAGGCCTTCATCCAATGTGCCTTGCTTTCATCCATTATGCCCAGAGTTACTCAGTGGTGCATGGGCCTAGTCTTTCTGTGGGGTGTCTTGAATTTGAACCTGAATGTGGGCATGGATGTCATTGGATTGTGGTGATTTTTGTGTGTTTTTCGATTTTTGAGGTGTTGATGGGGCATGGCCATGTGGGTGGGGGCCATTTTGAGGACTGGTCCAGGCAGGGCCTGGCCATGTGGTTGGGGGTCTAAGGGCCATTTTGAAGCCAGGCAGTGTGCTTTGTTGTGCCATAGGCCTGCACCCAGTCTGCCATGCTTTCATCCATTATGCCCAGGGGTTCTCTGTCAGTGGTGCACTTTATTGGTCTTTCCATTTTGGGGGGTGGGTATAATAAAAATGCTTACTTGCAAACTATTAATTGAAGCGCTACATATGCAAAATTTATTTAACTGATGTTCCTCTGGCTTCGTTTGCTTTTAGGTGCAGAAAGACGAATCATCAGCATCATCGTTCCTCATCAGTGCCAGGAACAAGTCCTGCTGCGGTGTGTGCAGCACAACGTCACGTGTGGCCACAGACAACTCTGCAACTTGTGCAACTGCGGCCTGCTGTTCTGACATCTGAAGAAGATAGCCCCAAAAAAAGTTGCCCGTAGCTCCTCTAGCAAGAAAGTTGCCAGTAAGGAGCAGAAGAAGCAAGTGGCGCCACTTCCCAAGGAGCCTGGTGTGCCGACCGCCGCATTTTTTGGGGAAAAAAAAGTAGGCCTGCAGCAGCAGCGGGGTCTGCTGGGGACCAAGCTGGGAGCAGCACCCCCGATCCATTGGGCTCAGTGCCACCACCACCATGCCAACTTAAGTCCAAGCCCTTGAGTGCTGCAGAGGCAGCCAGTATAGTTGTTCAATCACCATCGACCAGTGATGTTGGCTCATCACAAGAAAGTAGCAGCATCCCTCAATCAACACAGGTTGTTGTATCTCATCTGACGAGGGTTCAACAACCACAGCCGCAACAACAACCACATGTGCAAGTAAAAGCCCAAGTACATGTGGAAGGAGAGGCGGCGCAAGGAGATGCGCAAGCAGAAGTGCATGGAGTGGCACAAGTGCCCACAATAGTTGTTCCTTCCGAAGTAGGGGCACATCAGTAAATCAACATTCAAGCAGAGGTATCATTTGAGGAAGCCACTCCTCCTGATCATTCATTGTCTTCCAGATCCCTAGCAAGGAAAAGATCAAGGATGGTGTCTACATCTTCTTCAAGCCCCCTTCCTTCTGATGATATGGATGAAAATTGGGAACCACTACGGACATCTGAGAGTGAGGCATACCATGATCTGACAAAGGTAGCTAAGCGTAAAAGGAAGGTCCCCGAAAGTCTCATAGTTATGGAGTGTGATGATGACGCTGAACAAGAAGTGGCATATACTCCTGCTGATGAAGACTCTCACGACAACAACGCAGTCATCATGGACGTCACTGCAGCCTCAGCGGGCATGCAGCAAACAGACATTTTTACCTTAGCCCGAAATGCTGCTGAGCGTGATGTTGGTGACGTGGCAATGGGACCACCACCAATGCAGTTAACTAGTACACCACCACCTACCGCTTCCATATTTTCTCGCCAGAAGGGACCTCCATCCACCTCGACCTCCATTTCCTCAATTAGTGGTGCTGTAAGTGCACAACATAGTAAATTTTGGCAACACACATCCTCCACTTCATCTGACATTAGCATTCCCAGTATTGCCTCCTCCGGCCCCCACAGACATTTGAAGGCCGCAGTTTAGGACTTCTTTAGTGTTAGCCCAACATGGGAAAACATAGCCATTTGTACCATTTGTAAGCTTCAAGTTAGTTGTGGTAAGCTTCGTACCAACTATGGTACCGGAGGCCAGAGAGGTCATCTTGAGAGACAGCACACTGTCAAATGGCATGCGCACCTAAAGGAGATCAAGGCAGCCCGAATTGCAAGTCAACAAATTGTATCCGTTGATGTTTCATCTGATGATGACGAGGAGGTAGACGCGTCAAACATTTCTTCACTTACACCCAGTACCCCTGTCAGCAGAACACCCCCTGCAAGATATATGAGCCACACTAAGAGTGTGGGAGAGAGTGAGACACCAATGCGAAAAAGTTTATCATCACCAAGCGTAACTGGGTTGAAGAAGTCATCATCATCCCGTAAAATGGTCCAGCCCACCATTAGAATCATGTTGTTTTCAGATGCGCCATTTGAACGCAACCACCCAACGGCGCATCTGTATAACACTAAGCTGGCTACAATGCTAGCACTGGACCTTCTCCCTTTTTCTTTTGTGGAAGGGGTGGGTTTTCTTGAATTAGTGGCAACGCTCTGCCCTAAATGGAAGGTTCCAAGCCAGTTCTATTTTGCCAGAATTGCGGTTCCAGTACTACATGAAGATGTGCTGGAGGTGATTGGGGCAGCTTTGCAGAAGAGTACTGTTCACACTATACATCTGACAACAGACATGTGGACCAGTTGCCAAGCCGTTGATTACATGTGCATCACTGCACACTGGGTCTCTTTTTCAGGGGTTAAAGCAAAGCTAAACGCAGGTGTTGACCCGGACAAAGTTTTTAAAGCTGCTCGGAAACATGCAACACTAGCCATGTTTGCCATGGAGAAAAGTCATACAGGAGAAAACATTTTGCATGAGTTTAACACAAAGGTCTTTCAATGGCTGTCCCCAAGAAAACACATGATTGGTTATGTTTCCACGGATAATGGCGCCAGAGTGCTGTGTTTGGCGCACTGCATAAACCTGGTTGTTAATAAACTCTTGAGTAAAGAAAGTCCAGTGTGCGAGTTACTGACCACCTGCCGAAGAATGTGCACATATTTCAACCATTCTTTTAAGGCCCGGAAGCAGCTGAGGTGCCTGCAACATGAACGTAAACTGCCAGTGAAAGCACTCATCCAGGAGGTGGTAACACGTTGGAACTCAACATTCTACATGCTTGAGCGTCTGTATGAGCAGTATGCGGTAGTCGATCAGTATTTCTTTACACTGGGTACACCTATGATGGACCTGAGGATACAGGTGGAGCAATGGAAGCTAGTTAAAAGTCTGACAAACATGTTTCGTCCTTTTGAGGTCTTCATGGGTGCAGTCAGCAGGGAGGACTGTAATTTGGGAAAAGCTATCCCATTGCAAAGCATGCTAGAGCACCAACTGAAGGCAGTGTCTTCTGTGTTTCAAAAAGATGGAAAGCAAGAAGCATTTGATTTGGCGGAGAATTTATTACAGCGCCTACTTTGCAATGAACGTCTTCAAAAGATCCACACAGAACAACATTACATTTTTGCTACTATTCTGGATCCACGGTACAAAAAGGCAGTGGCAGGCAGAGTATTCTTTCCTTTTGATGCCGCAGATGTTACAAAGTACAAACATTGGCTAGCTGTGTCAGCCAGTCGGTTTGAAAGAGAACGGCAGGAAATTGAAGGAAAAGGCAGTACATCAGCATCAGCAGGCCATCCGGAGTCAAAAAAATCCACTTCTGCATCTGTGGCAGAAGTGAGTGATTTTCCCTCTCAAGCCGTTAAAGACACCAGCAACCGTATCATCTGCACCAGACACAACAGTAACATTGTGTGAAGAAGAGGATTGGCTAACTCAGCTTGGGTTTGCTTCTCAAAAGGTCCCAGACAAAAGTAAGCAAAGTGGAGGAACCCTGGAGAACCTTGAGTCGATGGTGCAGGACTATCTGAATGACTCAACAGAGGTCTATGTTCATGATGACCCATTGGCATGGGAAAAGAGAATTGTGGCCAGAGATCACCAACCTGGCTATAAATTACTTGTCTTGCCCACTCACAAGCGTGTCTTCTGAACGTGTTTTCAGTGCTGCTGGTGGCATTGTAACTTCCAAAAGGACCCGCCTCTCGCCCAAAAATGTGGAGAGGTTAACAATGATCAAGATGAATCAGCACCTCATACCACCAGATTACAAAATACGAGAATGCACGCAGGAAGAAGACGAGGAGGACACCAACTTAGATGAGGGAAGTTCTTATCTGTTAACTGACCTACTCCCGTCTGAATTGGCAGAGTTTGAGGACAAGCTCTTCTTCCCTGACACCAAGCCCTGAAAATGAGTCAATGAATCACTAACTTTCTTTTTTGTCCTTATTCACTTTTTTTCCTGAGTGTCTGTCTTTCTTAGTTTTGCAAAATCTATATAAAAAAAAAACACATCAGCCCCACCAGTGACCTGCCACCGGTCGCCCTCAACGCGCAAAGTGCCAGTTCCAGTTTAATCTGTGAGGGTAAGCCTGTCTATGTCTGCGTTGTGTGTGGTCAATCTGCCATCAACACGCCTAGACACACTCTGGTGAAGAAGTGTGTCCTCACAAGTGTACATCAGTTACAGTTTACTATAGCCTGTCTCAACGCTGTCAGTCTCTTTGCAACTCAAGTCTGCCAAGCTGTTTGTACAGTGTCTACTCAAGCTGTTTGTACAGTGTCTACAATCAAGGTAATTTCTACCTTTTGTCACGAGTGAGTTGTTGCAGTTTACAGAATTTCTGGCTGCTTTCAAACATGTATTCCCCAGCTGGTGGCAGAACAATATTAACAAGAGAGACACCAGTTTAATAAATCAGATAGGAAAATTAAAGGAATGGAGAAAACCAGAACCGAAGCCCATGGTCAGCGTTTCTGTTTTAAAACCCTTGAAGGTGGTCTTAATCTGTTACAGGCTTTATATAACAGTGGGCTGTTTGAGTGCCTCGTGAACCGAGCTGAAGGGCATTTCATTTATGGAAGCTGTGCTGTAATTTCTTTGATTTTGCCTGAAAGAGGGAATGAATATTTGCTGCCACCTAATGGTGCAATTTCACATTTGTTCTTGGCCGGCTGATTTTCATTTTCACGAAGCACATTTTGAAAAAGAAAAATCAGTCAGTTACAGCAACCGTCAGTCCATTACTGCGCAGGAGCTGTTTTTATGGGCTGCTTGAAGAATCTGAGGGGTAAGACTATTGTTGACAACAATGACATTATTTTTTTTATTTGTTTTACTTTTGGGCAAATGGTTATTATTAGCCATTTTACTTTGACTTACAAGTTTGCCGGTTTAACTGTATTTTTTTTAAATGAAAGTGCGCGTGGTTCTTGGCACGCAATCTTACCGGCATTGTTCTGATGAGATCACCATTACCCCTCGTCCTGCCTCTTTGTGTTGAGCCTTTACTTTGACGCTCTGTCTCCCTGACGTGCCTTGAGCCATTCGGCTCAGCGTCAAAAACGTGCCTCCATTTAAAGTCTTTCTGGTTCTTCCTGTCAGGGGATGTCATCGCTCCAAGTATTCAATCGTCTGTGGGGACTGCTGGATTCTATCAGACCTTGGAGTTACATGCTGGCATTTATCATCATTAAATCGAAATTCCTTTTTATGAGGCCAACGAAACGAAGGTGACTGATGTTGTTTATTTTGGAAAAGGAAAATCGGCAAATCCGATGAAAGTGTTTTCGGTCCAGTATTACATCTTCAGGCTATTCTGTCATCAGTGCAGGGAACTGAAGTCAAGAATATGTTTATTTAAAAAGGAAAATGTTCAGCTATAAGTTTTGGCAATCTAGGAAAATGTTTATTTAAAAATGTTCTTCTGAGTGACTTTTCAGCCTTTATAGTATCGTGAGGGTTACAGTCAGGATGGTGTTTCCAAGGTAATTACCTTCATGTGTGGTGTCTTCTATCTATGTATTTAGTAGTGCACATTGTTTTACTTCACAAGGTCCATGGAGTTTCGCTTATCTGATGTATAATATTACCCTCACAATGTGCACAATTTCTAGGTTTTGTACCTCAACCCGAGGTGTCATGTATTTTTGATCCTGTTAGTTCTGTGCACAATTTTGACCTCTTCAAGAGGTGTGTTTTGTTGTTTGGTTAAGTACATGCCTACATTGATAGGTTTACGGGGTGCGTGGTTCCTACCTCGCATTTTTTTTTTATACACAATTTCTGACCTCTCTGGAGGTGTGTTTATTGGGTCCGCCTTCATCCTGTGCATAACTTGACCTCATGTCGAGGTTTTTTTTTTTAACACATACATGTTATTTTTACTCATAATATTACATGTATACCTTCACTTCAGTGGACAATTTTACCTTTTTTAAGGTGTTTATTCTCTCTGAGGGCAGAGAGGCAAGTGAAATTGCGTAATGACTGCAGCCCTGTACGGTCAACTTGTTTCTTCGTACTTACTAGTAAGTTGCAGTAAGTAGTAGTACTACTTTTCAGTAATCTTACCATCCATTTAGTTCTTCAGTCATGCAGTAGTGCACTTCCTTTATGTCCCTTTAAAGATTTATCAATATCTTCTAATCCAAAGATTTGTTTCTCTTCATTTGTTGTTTGAGTGTCCATGCTGTGTTTTTTTCCTCCCTACCAAACTTTCCCAAAAAACTCCATTCCCATCCAATTTTCAAACCCTAACCCTCTTCCCCCGGGCTGTGTGGTATTTCATTGAGGTGTGACTGACAACAACAATAAATTCCACACACTTGCTGGGGAGGATAAGGTCAAAGCAACCAGAAGTTCATGTGCGCCATCGTGAATTGATAAGAACATCCTCCTCCTACACGACGTGAACAATCAAATGCTTAATGCTTACCTTACGTTGGCACTGCTTAGGCTACAATTTAGGGCACTGTTCTGTACCGTACTATCTAATGTACTGTTTCTAATGCTATGCTCAGGCCACTCAATGTTTAATTTCCTCTTTTTTTGATATGGTGATACTGCCAGTGTGTACCACTACTGCTACCAGCACAACAATGATATTACATCTGTCGAGGATTCAAGTCAACAACTAACCTTAATCACCATTTGCAATGCAGCCAGCCCTGGGGCTACCCCGATTGCCAAACACAAATCACAGGTAAGATAAGCATATTGGAGAGGTAGTAGAATAATGGGCTAGGAGGACTAAGTTGGGAGGAGACTAGGAGAGCAGAGACTGACAGTACTACTAGTAAAGTACATAAAGTACAGTAGTAGGGCTACTAAATTTACTAACTCGGTTTCTTGCATTTTGGTAGATTTCAGGACTAGATGTTTCATTCATGCTGGTAAGTTTGAAGAAAACAAATGTGCAGTAACCACCGCCAACCCCCACACAAAATAATATATGAACGCGTATACTGTGTTTTTGAAAGAAAAGTAATTATTAGAAAATATATATTAGTGTTGTTTTCAGCACAACAATAATAAAATAAATTACCCGAACTCACCCCCCCTCCCGAACCCAACCAATGTCAAAAAGTCCAAAAGTCCCCTTTCCCAAACACCCAATACCCACCCCCCAACAGTCTCTAAAAAAGGGGCAAGGGACAGTCACTTCCTCCGGTGGCGTAGTTTGGCAAGCTGTTGCTGCATGTCCCGCTGCTCTTTGCGGAGGTCCCGGAGCTGGCGCTGATGTTTTTGGGCCAACCGCTCCAGGTAGTCCACTCTTCTGCGTAGCCGGCGCACACGAGCCATCCAGGATCTGGGGGAGGCCGCTGATGTTGTTGCTGCTGTGCGGCGGCGGCGGGAGCCTGTCGGGCCACGGCTCCGTTTCGCTGGAGGCTTCTGGCTGGTGGACCCGGGGGCAGTGGAGGAGGATGTAGATGTTGATGTCTCCTCATGCTCCCGAGCCCACAACCGCCGATACTCGGCACAAATAGCCTCCAGCTTACGGGCCCTGGCCCGGACAGCCATCTCCTTACGGGTGAGCTTTTTGGGAGTAGCATCTATGAATAAAGAAAGAAAAATACTGTAGCCAATAGTCTTTAACATAAAGTCAAAATAATTCAAAGGAAGGTTGACACTCAGTAACACCAGCAAGTAGCAAACACAGTATAACATTTTGGCATGTATCTTTCCACCGTCTTTGTAAGCATGTGACAATGTGAGTTTCAGGAATTCCACTAGCAGCACTATAGGTGGACTCACTACTACATACATAGTCAGAGAGTACTAAAAAAAGGCCTTTTTTACTTTTTGTCTCTTGTTTTGCAAAATAAATTACTGGTACGTGAACTTGTGGTAGCCGCCATAATGGCAGCTCACTCAGCTTTCACCCAAGAAATACAGACACAGGCCAAGATGATGCAGACTCGCAGTACTTTAAGCAGTTCATGAAGGTGGGGATAGGAATGTCTTACTTTTCTATAGGGGTGGCACTGCCACTGGCCATACTTCATCCACTCAGCGTCTGCTCTACTACATCATACACCTCTGCTATCGACGAGGAGGATAAGAAGATAACATCCAGGCTTCCAAAGTACGTCTATGATTCTTCCTAATGTCTCAAATGTACCAAAATTTCTTTTTGTCGACAACCAACGAACACCCTTTTCATAATATTTTTGAAACCGCCGTCTTCTTTCTTATGTTGAATTGCATTCAACAAAACCATTCTTTACACTCATAAATATTAAGACTCCCTCGTCCTTCGTTTCACCCTTCTTTAACTTTTCGTTCTTCACATCCCTAAACTACATCTGATATGACTTGGCCTCACAATAAAAATTTGCCAGCTGAGTTGAAGTGAAATAGAGGGGGCCATTGGTTACCAGAGAAGTACCGCCGCTAATGCTAATAAAAGTCAAGGTTGACTGTCTTCTCCGTGATAGCCCAAATAGTAGTTCTAAATCAGTAAATGTTCTTGACAGTACAGTGTACTTATACTAGTGTACTGTGTACTACTGTACAGTACATCATACACTCCCTTGCGAGCCTACTCAAAAAAATTTCAATAAGTAAGGAGTATAAAGACTTACCACCGTCCGCCGCCGCTGAGTCTTACCCCCCAGCTCCTCCTGTTGGGGCCGCCGCATCCAGAGTGGACCCCTCCACACTGCTGGCCTCGGCACTGGTGGTCATCTGTGCCGCATCAGATGTTGTGACGTCTAGGAAAAACATGTCATATTTTCAGATGCCATACACAACCCCCTATTTTGTCTCGTAATGGAAGAAAATGTTACATAACACATTTTTTATTACTGGGATTGAAAAAAGGAACGGTTTTGGGGAGGGTGTTAACCTTTTATATGCTTATTCCATTAAATGCTACACTTCTTCTTATGACAACTGATGAATGCTTGCTTAACGTGCACCATTTTTCTCATTACAGAAAGAAGATTCCATTGCCCTTCTGCCAGACGATTCACCAACTACTACTAAGTCATCACCAGCAGTACTTTAAAGGGCAGATTTATGAAGGGCTTGCGCCACGTTTACGGCGCCGTTGCGTGACGCAACGGCACGGAAACGTGGCGCATCCCTGCACCCTATTTAAAACGTGACGCATCTAGGAGATGCGTCACGTTGTACAGCACTGCGCCATGAGGAGGCGTTCCTGCGCAGGGGGGGGGCGTTCCTGCGCAGGAACGCCTCCTGAAAGTGGCTGAGTGAAATCTATGAGATTTCACTCAGTCACTTTCAGGCCAATGCTGCGTCAAAACCCTGCGCCTGCTTGAAGCAGGCGTAAGGCTTGAGGCAGCATTGAAAGAATAGGCCCCCCCAGAGCATTGCTGGAGCTGCGTCACGCTTGCGACGCAACTCCAGCAATGCGCCACATTTCCGGCACAGATGCGTCACGCATCTGTGCCGTTTTTTGCCCCATGGTGCGCCGCATCATAAATGCGGCGCACCATGGGTGGCGTAGCTGTGGCGCACTGTGGCGCATGTTAACTGGCGCATCCCTCGGGATGCGCCAGTTAACATAAATCTGCCCCCCAGTACTTTAAAGAAGGTGGGAGCTCCCGCACAGTTATTTTAATAAATTTCATGTGTCTGTTAACTATTATTAAGTTTGAGTCATTCTAATTTCATTCTTGGGAATGTTGTCTAAACTTTAACGTCATCTTCATCCATCAGAATACTACGCTATTAAAAATAAAGATATAATGTTTTCATTTCTTAATTGAAAATAAAACTTTAAAACTAACAAACATGATGTGGTTTTTGTTTACGAGTGAGTGAGTGAGCGGAAAGGTTTGAACTACTGCACTTGGCAGTCATGTTTCAGTGACTCAGATAGGCCGGGACTCGGAGGTAGTCTTCTTCTGTTCTTCTGGGTCGTAAAATCATTGGTCAGACATTCTAGATAGTCGGTCAGGGGATTGGGGGTTCAACTTCTGTTCGGACTGAGGTATGTCGAAAGTCGAACTGCACCTATCATCAACAATGTCCTCTTTATCTTGTCCATACTTCTTTGTTTGCAGAATAGTCCCTGAAACACTAGCGGTATGGGATGTGCTCCTCTGAAATCAAAAAGGCAACTGCTACCTTTTACTTGGTGTAAACAATGACATTTTGTTGTTGGAAATTGTCAAAGCACTTACATTAAGAAGACTGGAGTAGACAGCAAGGGCAACCCAGAGGACTGCACTCAGTGCCTAGAGCTATTGCTGTATCAGAGTTTTGTTTCACACAGTTTGCCGAATGGGCAAGCTTAGCTACTTACACAGACCGACTCATAATTGTAAATAGTAGTAGCACAGAGAGTGATAGTAGAGCCAGGATAAGAATGTAGAAAGTAGTCTACATTAGAAGAAGATCAAAGACTACTTTGTAAAACAGTTTATAATGAATAGGAGCTGTAAAAGTTAGGGAAGTATAAGTATTAATATACCAATAAAACAACTTACTGGGGCCAGCAGAAGAGCCTGCAAGGGGCTGCTCCTGTCCAACTTCTGCCACCGGAGTCTCTGTCGCCGCCGGCGCCTTGCCCCTGGGAATTGCTGGTGATCATGAAATAAAGAAACACAACATGGATGATTGTTTTTTGGGAAATATTTGATTTCTTTGTACTCAATCTAAAATTATATCGGGGAAACAAATTAACATCAATTGCATCTGATCTGGTCAACTAGGAGGATAGTAGTACAGTATTGCAGGATTCGCAGACCGTCTAATAGGAAAGTTATGTAATTCACTAACTACATCAACAACAAAAAGGTTCTACCACGACTGCCATCACTCAGCAGCACGAGACGTCGCGTGACAGACACAGTCCGTCATCATGATTGCAGACCACTAACAAATGTCCTATAACAAGTAATAAATCATATACTCAATGTATCAATCCACCACTATCTCTTCAAAGTGGCAGCAGCAGGAGTACAAAGAAGGACTAGACTTGAGTCTACTGTCTCTAGCATTACGTAGTAATGCTCTCAAATGACTAAAAAGTTGCAAGCAAGTAAGCATAGTAGCAACGCCAATAACCAGGCGAGCACCTGCAATGACAGAAGCTATTTAAACATTAATTTCCTGCAATGTAATCTAATCAGCAGCATTCGTACTCTTCAGGAAAAAATAGATTAGCAATATAACAGAGCAGAAGGAAAAAAGTAGTTATCAAGTAGCTACTTACCAAGGCCAGGGATCTCCACACCAAGCAGGTCGATCATGTCATGCTCCCGGTCCAAGATGTCACTCCACCCGTGCGTCACTTGATGGTAGGTGCGCCGGACCCCAGACTCCTTATACATGCGCCGGCACTCCTTCTCCCACAGCTTGCGACGCTCCCGGAGGATGTAACCGGAAGCAATCCGCCCACCTGCTGCCACGGTCATAGGGAGGTGGACTTGCACAAAAACCATCAAGGCGGCCACCTCCACAGCAGAGAAGATCTCCCTGGGCTACACTTCCTCCCCCCTCCAACGCCCGCAAGGGAGCCAGGTACGTGTTGCTGGGCCCTTCCCCTGGCCCTTGTCGCCTCCCTTAGCCATGGTCCTGGGCACAAGAAGAAGGAAAGAAGAATAGGTGTGAAAAAAATAAGAGAGAGGGCGAAAGAAATAAAGTAGGTAATAAAGTAACAAAAAGTAAAAAAAAAATATATATATAGATGTAGGAAATTGAAGAGAGAGATAATAAGCAAAAAAAAACAAAAAAAGTTCAGAAAAACATAGGATTACAAAGATGTAAGGTGGATAGAAAGGTAGCATGCCCAAAACCATGGCAGTGAGTGAAAAACAAGATGGCCGCACCCATAGAGGACCGCGTGGGTAAGTTCGCGAGATATTTCCCCCGCGAGCACGCAAAAACGCCCATGAATACGTTATCGAGCGCCGCATACGACGCAAGCATGCAACGAGCGCCCGGAAATGGAAACACGTCACACAAACAAGATGGCCGCGCCCGTACATGACCGCATGGGCAACCTCGGGGTCGGTGCGCTGCAAGCGGTCCGCGAATAAGCAAAAAAACGCCCGAACACGCAAAAAAAAAAAAATCGCAAAATGGCAGAAAAACAAAATTTGGAAAACTGAAAGCACTTAGCAGGTGCAAAAGTTGAAGCTAATTTGTAACCATTCCGTGTAGTGCTTCCTGGGGTGCCCCTCCAGAGTTCAGTTGCCTACTTTCAACTATTCTCTGACCCTGCTCTGACCCTCAAAGCAGGGTGAGAGAATAGTTACAAGTATGGCACAATGCTCCTGTAAAAAAAATAACTGCAACAGGAAGGTCTTACAGCTAAGGAAGCAGGTGCCAGACTTGAAGCACAAATTCAGTGACACATTAACCAGCCCCAAATTAATTCATCTCAGTTGAGGCTGGGAAGGTGTGCTTTGCTTTCCCCCCATAATCTACAGTGGTAAACAAAAGGGTGGTAGTGGTGAAACAGAGGGTGCTGTGATAAACCAGAGGGGGACAGTGGGGATCCTGAGGGTGGCAGTGGCAAACCATAGGTTGGCAGTGATGAACCAGAGGGTGGCAGGGATGTACCAGAGGATGGCAGTGATCAACCAGAGGGTGGCAGTGATGAACCAGAGGGTGCTGTGATAAACCAGAGGGGGACAGTGATGATCCAGAGGGTGGCAGTTGCAAACCAGAGGGTGGCAGTGATGAACCAGAGGGTGACAGGGATGAACCAGAGGATGGCAGTGATCAACCAGAGGGTGGCAGTGATGAACCAGAGGGTGCTGTGATAAACCAGAGGGGGACAGTGATGACCCAGAGGGTGGCAGTGGCAAACCAGAGGGTGGCAGTGATGAACCAGAGGGTGGCAGGGATGAACCAGAGGATGGCAGTGATCAACCAGAGGGTGGCAGTGATGAACCAGAGGGTGCTGTCATAAACCGGAGGGGGACAGTGATGATCCAGAGGGTGGCAGTGGCAAACCCGAGGGTGGCAGTGATGAACCAGAGGGTGGCAGGGATGAACCAGAGGATGGCAGTGATCAACCAGAGGGTGGCAGTGATGAACCAGAGGGTGGCAGGGATGAACCAGAGGATGGCAGTGATCAACCAGAGGGTGGCAGTGATGAACCAGAGTGTGCTGTGATAAACCAGAGGGGGACAGTGATGATCCAGAGGGTGGCAGTGGCAAACCAGAGGGTGGCAGTGATGAACCAGAGGGTGGCACGGATGAACCAGAGGATGGCAGTGATCAACCAGAGGGTGGCAGTGATGAACCAGAGTGTGCTGTGATAAACCAGAGTGGGACAGTGATGATCCAGAGGGTGGCAGTGGCAAACCAGAGGGTGACAGTGATGAACCAGAGGGTGGCAGGGATGAACCAGAGGATGGCAGTGATCAACCACCAGAGGGTGGCAGTGATGATCCAGAGGGTGGCAGTGCCGAACCAGAGGGTGGCAGTAATGAACCAGAGGGTGGCAGTGATGGACCAGAGGGTGCTGTGATAAACCAGAGGGGGACAGTGATAATCCAGAGGGTGGCAGTGGCAAACCCGAGGGTGGCAGTGGCAAACCCGAGGGTGGCAGTGATGAACCAGAGGGTGGCACGGATGAACCAGAGGATGGCAGTGATCAACCAGAGGGTGGCAGTGATGAACCAGAGTGTGCTGTGATAAACCAGAGTGGGACAGTGATGATCCAGAGGGTGGCAGTGGCAAACCAGAGGGTGACAGTGATGAACCAGAGGGTGGCAGGGATGAACCAGAGGATGGCAGTGATCAACCACCAGAGGGTGGCAGTGATGATCCAGAGGGTGGCAGTGCCGAACCAGAGGGTGGCAGTAATGAACCAGAGGGTGGCAGTGATGGACCAGAGGGTGCTGTGATAAACCAGAGGGGGACAGTGATAATCCAGAGGGTGGCAGTGGCAAACCCGAGGGTGGCAGTGGCAAACCCGAGGGTGGCAGAGATGAACCAGAGGGTGGCAGTGATGATCCAGAGGGTGGCAGTGGCAAAGCAGAGGGTGCTGTGTGTGAGAAGTTGGGCTAGTATATGATGATCCCTATTCTAGTGAGCACCTTGCACCAGTCCAAACGACCCTTATGGTGATTGGTTGTAAGTCAACCTTATAGACTAGCTATCCTAGTGGTAGCATGGCCAAAAGCAGTCTTAGGCTAAACTCAAGAGGGTATGTGAAGCCAGCTGTTTTACCATATGCAATCCTTTAAATACCAAATGAAAGGACACCACACAAATTATATATTATAAAATATATGTATTTGTTTCTAGAATAATCCCCTTGACTCTTTATGAGCACAGGAGAACAAGCGTTAAACAAAGAACACAGTATAACATACAATAAGATGCACAATTATGGATAGGAAGGGTGGCCACTCAAACCATATATTAAGAAAGTGGTATAAGTATCACGTCACGAACAATGAACAGGCCTAGGGCCTAGGGAATCGCTGGACCTACACTGGACTAATGAAGGTTAGGACATAGGAGGCCCACAGGATGCGGGTGCAGTGTCTATAGGCAACCGCGTTTACCATACAAGTCAATGGTGCGTAAAAATCAGAAAGTTATAGGTTTAGGAGTCTTCCGACTGGACTAGAACTTAGCCACTAAAAAGTAGGACACTAGAGGTGTAAACCACTAATGGAGCACCGGTGTAATCTTGTTACCTCACCCACAGGAAGCGGGTGCATAGGTGCCAAAGTGTGTCGGGTTTCTTTGTGGAGTTCTATGGACCCTGGAGGTAAAGATGCTGCAGGCGGCCAGGAGAGAAGAGTCCGGTTGGATCCAAGGGTGGATCAAAGATGTAGAGTACCTGAAAGCAGAGGGGACAGAGTCTAGGTCACTAGCCAGTGACCAGGATGGAACCAGGCAGTGTCGGGTTGCGATCAGGTGCTGTCGAGTAGTTTGTCTCCGCTGCCACGTGGACCAGGAAGGATCGAAGATGACCAGCTGGTGGACATGAGCTGTCCCACAAAGGCTCCTGCTGTCGGCGGTGTCGGTTCTTGAATTGGAGTCACCAAACCTTGGCAAATGCAACCCAAGCAGGACTCGAAGATGTCTTCTGGATCGGACCGGGAAGGTCAGATCGATGGCTCCTTTTCAGGGGAGCTAGGGCCAGTCTGGAGCAACCAGACCAGCAGTGTAGTTTTGATGGATCGTTGTCACAGAGGCCACTAGCCAACTGGCAAGCGACCGGACAACGCTGCAAGCAGGAAAAGTGCAAAAGGGGCCCATGCAGCACTCGGTGAGTGTGGAGGGGTGATCTTTAGAGCACAGGCTGCTTTGGCTGGGGCTTCTCAAACCCCAAAGCACAGCATCAAGGGTGCCTCGGGAGCTGCACAGGAAGCACTTCGTTGAATCTTCAAGATGGCCGGTCCCACGTCTTTTGTCGCCTCCATGGGTCTCAGCTTTGCCAGGACTGTGGATCGGGCTGTTGGATGTCTGGGAGTCTGAGTCTTGTTGATCTCTGTTGTTCGAGTTCCGGCGGGAGCAATGGCAAAGAAAGTCTTGATGCGCTGATGGTGCCTGCTTGCACAGGGTGGCCACTCCATGACCTCAAAGGAGATTCTTCAGTCTACCACGTCGAGTGGGATGTCGAAGGGTCCAGAGTTTCATTTCAAAGTTTCAGTCAGGATGATCTGGTTTGCATTGGCACAGCTCCTACCTTTATTCCAAATCTAGGGGCTGGATCTCCTGCTAGGTCCCTTATAATAGGTGGGACCCAGGAAGGGTTTGGTTACACCCCTTCTCCCTTTGTCCAGTTTTGCGCTAGAGCTGGGGCTGGAAAGCCCCAGCACCGGTTTGAACTGGACTTTGCATGGGACACCTTGTGTGCCCCAGGCAGTGCCTAGTTTCATTCAACCCTCCCTGCCCCAATCCAAAGCCTTGAACCAGAGGGTGGCAGTGATGAACCAGAGGGTGGCACTGGTGAAGCAGGGGGTGGCTAGTGATGATCCAGAGGGTGCAGGGATGAACCAGAGGATGGCAGTGATCAACCAGAGGGTGGCAGTGATGAACCAGAGTGTGCTGTGATAAACCAGAGGGGGACAGTGATGATCCAGAGGGTGGCAGTGGCAAACGAGAGGGTGGCAGTGATGAACCAGAGGGTGGCAGGGATGAACCAGAGAATGGCAGTGATGAACCAGAGGGTGGCAGTGATGAACCAGAGGGTGCAGTGATAAACCAGAGGGGGACAGTGATGATCCAGAGGGTGGCAGTGGCAAACCAGAGGGTGGCAGTGATGAACCAGAGAGTGGCAGGGATGAACCAGAGGATGGCAGTGATCAACCAGAGGGTGGCAGTGATGAACCAGAGGGTGCTGTGATAAACCAGAGGGGGACAGTGATGATCCAGAGGGTGGCTTTGGTGAACCAGAGGGTGGCAGTGATGAACCGGAGGGTGGCTGCGATGAACCACAGGGTCGCAAACAGGCTGGACACGTAGAAATAACATGGTCGCGACCATTGCAACCACACAAGTAAGTTCGCATTCCCAAACTTGTACAAAACCCTCGCGAACTGGCAAAAACAGCAAATTCGCAAATTTGCACGAATTCGCGAATTTTGCGAGTTCGCTTTCGCACCAATTCGCGGATAGCGAATTCGCAAATTTCGCCAATGCTTACTTATTTTATTGGTGAAAGATTTAGCTAAAGAGGTCACCCAGAATTCCGAGTGCGCACACAACGGCGTACTCATTTTAGGAGAGGTAAATTCCCTCACAATAGAAAAAATCTCTTTGCTGGTGTTAGAAGCATCCTCGATTCTTCTAGAGAAATATACTTTCTACTCTAACAGGATGTCCATGTGGTAGGATTTAATGGAAGCCCTATACGCCAACTTTGCCGTGATGTCATAATGGCGACGCCTGGACCTTTCCGCAATCTTACATTGCCGCCGCTTTAAGGCCAAAGCTTCAGAAAACCAGGGAGCAGAGGATCGACTGGCAGGCTTGCGGGAAGAAGTCACAGGGGCAAGTTCGTCTAGCCTTTCCGTAAACCACGTCTGCAGAGAGTCAAGATCCTTCTCTAAAGTGCCAGACAATGGGCACGGGTGGAGTAAACAAGCCTGAGCTAACATCTCTGGAGTGACACAATGGTAGGCATGTGGGGCTTGACAAGGCCGGCTGGGGGTATTACACGCTGGTTTATTAGCGCACAGAATGTGGAAGTTGACTAAAAAGTGGTCTGACCATACCACTGGTGAAGGGGCGAAGATATCAATGTGGGTGGTGGAGAACACTTGATCAAGCGTGTGGCCCCTGTTATGGGTGGGTACGGACAGGTAGGAAGAGAGTCCTAGGGCGGAGGTGATATCGCAGATCTTAATGGTATCAGCATCAGTCCCGATATCCATGTGGATGTTAAAATCCCCCAGTATCATACAGTGCTCCGCTTTTAGGCAAAGTGTCGACGCCACGGCATACAGTACTTTGTGAAAGGAGCCTCTGGGTCCCGGTGGCCTATAAATCAGTAGTCCTGTACAAAGATTGGAGCGATGACACAGATATGGAGAAGCCCAGGGATTCACAGCCTAAAATGTCATCAGTTGGAATGATGGAGCATGTGACACCCCTGTTCACCACCATCGCAACACCCCCACCCCTGCCTTTGACCCTATACTGCCTAAAAATGACATATTTAGGGGAAATTGCAGCAGCTATGTCTGGGTTAGAAAATTCACCCAGCCACGTCTCTGTAAGGCAGTGATTCCCAAACTGTGCGCCGCGGCGCCCTGGTGCGCCGTTATGAGGAGCCAGGGGCGCCGCGGCACGATGTGGGAAAGTGCAGGGCAGCGCTACATACTGGGGAGAAATGCCGTCAGCAGCACTCGCTGTTGGAGGCCATCTCACATTTCATTGAAGTGCTGAAGAGGCTTCAACAGCTCCTCCCAGACCTGCAGTCTGTCAATTAGCCCCATTGTCATTCTGTCTGTGGCGATTCTCTCACACAGAATGACAATGGGCCATACTGCAGTTACAGAAGCCTAGCGCGCGCACGGCAGGATTGCATTACCTTGGGGAGACCTGCCGTCTCTGTCCCTCTCCACCACACGCCATCTCTGTCCCTCTCCATCACACCCTGTCCTCTGCCCTCTCCATCACACACTGTCCTCCGCCCTCTCCACCACATGCCGTCTCTGTCCCTCCCTGCCCTATTCTTGCTTGTTAGCAAAGGTGTGGTTCTCTGTTGTACTGCACCGCACCTCTGCTCTTCTTTATTATTCCGTCGATCGCCGCTCCCGACTTGAGTGAAAAGGAAAGATTGATGAGGGAAAAGTAGGGCACAAAGGGAGAGAGAAAAAAGTTTGACATAAATGAATAAGGAAAGGTGAAAGACCTGAAAGGTGCAGTGCAGGGTAGATGGATATTAGGGTTAAGTGCTATGTAGATGGCAGGACATTGTTTTCCATCCGGCTTCTGTGCAAAGGCCACCATATGAGTAGATGGGAGTGAGATGGGAGTGAGAGTAACAGAGTGACAGAGAAAGAGTGAGAGCGACCTAGGGGTTGGAGAGAGAATCGGAGGTTCTTTAAAAAACCAAAACCTAGATAGATGCCAAGTAAGAGAAACATATGCCTTTAGAAAATAACTTAGAATCTAAGTGGAACCGGACTTTCTGTTTTTTCTTTGTTGATTTAGGCTGTCCTATAATGTTATGTTGCTTATTTGCATCACTCTCGGGAGGACCCCACAAAGTCATATTATACCCAATAGAGTCTGACAGAGTCGGTGCACTATGGTTACTTAGTAGCTTTTGGTACTGTGGGTGCAGGGTGAGGGGCCTGGTGGAGAGCGCTGGGTGGGTGGGGGCAGGGTTACGGGCATTTACTACGTCATCTGATTCAATGCTCCCCAAAAGCAGCACAAGGCCCCCTACCAAGTATTTTTTTGCAGTTTTATATGGCGCAAACTCCACCTGAAGGCATCAAAGCGCTTTACATTAGCACCAGTCGCGTTGCAGACGGACACATTCATTTTTAGGCATGGGGAGACCATCATGCTTTTGAAATGGTGCCATTGTTCCAGGTGGCAGCCCCCTCCATTGGGTGGGAAGGGTGCAAGGGGGTGGCTGAGAAGGGTGCAAGGCAGAGGGGAAAAGGTGCAAGGCAGAGAGGAGAAGGGTGCAAGGCAGAGGGGAGAAGGGTGCAAGGCAGAGGGGAGAAGGGTGCAAGGCAGAGGGGAGAAGGGTGCAAGGCAGAGGTGAGAAGGGTGCAAGGCAGAGAGGAGAATGGTGCAAGGCAGAGAGGAGAAGGGTGCAAGGCAGAGAGGAGAAGGGTGCAAGGCAGAGAAAAGAAGGGTGCAAGGCAGTGGGGAGAATGGTGCAAGGCAGAGGGGAGAAGGGTGCAAGGCAGAGGGGAGAAGGGTGCAAGGCAAAGGGGAGAAGGGTGTAAGGCAGATGGGAGAACTGTGCAAGGTAGAAAAGGGTGCAAGGCGGAGGTGGAGTAGGGTACAAGGGGGAGAAGGGTGCAAGGTCGAGGGGGAGAAGGGTGTAAGGCAGAGGGGGTAAGGTTGCAAGGGGGATGGTGATAAAGTTAAAAATGTGCCCCCCCCGAAAACATTTCTGCGGATGCCCATGATCAGAGCCCACCTCACGTAAACTTCCTCACGTAAACTTCTTGTAACGCCACAGAGCTCCTTGAGCCTTTCTCTAGCCTGGTTACTTTTAGTGGGAATGCTTTATGCATTGAGATGTACTTTATAAGATCTTTGTGATTGCAAATAAAGTTTTATGACAGTGATGGCTACTCTCTGAATCCTTCATCACGTCTAGACGTGATTCTTCATGTAGACCAGTGGTTCCCAAAGGGTGCGCCGCGGCACCCCGGCGCGCGGGTAAAAAAATGGGGGGGAGCCACGGCCAACTGCCAATTAGGTCAAGGGAGCCACCGGTCAAAAAAGTTTGGGAACCACTGCTGTAAGGAATAGACAGATCGGCTCCTCAACGACCAGAAGCTCATAAATGTCTAGAGCATGTTTGCTCAGAGATCTCGTATTCAAAAGCAGACATGAGCGCTTGATGGGAGGAGCAATAGTGACAGAGGCGGAGACGTTGCCCGGTAGCCGACCGCAACCAGGACAGTGCCTCTTGCCTTTATGCCACCCAGGAAAAACCGTGCAACAATTGCTCACCTTTTTCCTGAGAGAGAATAATGTGTTGTTGAGTGTACTGGAATTATGTAGAGTGGGATTGTGTGTCAGGGAGTGAAAATATATGGAATAATATTTTGTGTTGTGTAGTGAGATGTTGTGCAGATTAATTATGTGGTGTGCTGAATGTTGTGGCATGATGTGGTATAGTGTGGTGTGAAATGGATGTATGTGGTGTGTCGTGAAAATGTGTTGTTGAGTTGAATTATGCCGTGTGTTGCTGAATTGTGTGGAATGATAATGTGTTGCGTGGAACTGTGTGGCATTGAGTGACATTATACTGATTAGAGGGCCCGATTCACAATCTGAAACTTACTACTATTTTGGTATTCACAGAATGAACTTACTACTTTTGATATTCACAGAAGTTAGGATTTTGTCTTAAGTTTGTCTTAAGACAAACTTAAGACAGACTTAAGACAGACTTAAGACAAACTTAAGACAGACGTAAGACAGACTTAAGACAGACTTAAGACAAAATCCTAATTTAAGTCTGTCTTAAGTTTGTCTTAAGACAAACTTAAGACAAAATCCTAACTTCTGTGAATACCAAAAGTAGTAATTTCATTCTGTGAATGCCAAAAGTAGTAAGTGCATTCTGTGAATGCCAAAATAGTAGTAAGTTTAGGATTGAGTCTTAAGTTCATTTTGTGAATCGGGCCCACAATGATGTGGCATGATGTGGAGTGTATTTATGTGTATTGTTGCTACGTGGCATCAAATGTACTTAAAGCCACTTTGAAATTCAGATACCAGCAAAAGAGTGGTAAAAATTAGAAAACATAAATAAGACCGAGGGCTGCCTTTCAGCTACAGAAATGCATGCTTAACAGTGGCGGTTCCTCTGCTAAGGCGGGGAGCTATGCCTCACTGCTGCAAAGCAGTGAAAGAAAGAACAAATTCAACAATAATAACTCAAGGGTATTATCATTGTATTTCATACAAGGACCAACCCACAACAAAGGCCATACCCTGGACCAGGTTTTCTCAACGAACCCTGTAGGAGAGTAGGGTCTGCAATCCCATGATCACCCAGATTTTTTGCTTTTGTTTCACTGGTTTACGACTTTCTCTGGCTGTGGGCCTGCTAATCAGACCCACAGCCTGGCTGTTCTCTTTCTAAATTACGAGATGTACCCTAGGTGCATTTACCAATTGGTACTGGGCCACCTTATCAGACCCTGTAACTCAGGGCATAGGTGTACCCAGGGCCGCCAGGGGCTGCAGCATGTATTATGCCACCCCTGGCTGGCCTCCTAAATTTGACACAACTGGCTGCATGACAGCTGGGGCGAAGTCGTGTAATCACCCTTTGCATTAGATATAGTAGCCCTATATCTAACCATACAATGGACACCCGAGTTCCTATCAGTCACTCCTATGGCAGGCCTTGACAATCCTGAAGGCAGAGTGCGTGGGCTCGTGTGAACTGTGTTCTGGCCCGAGCCGAGCCGGGTTGCAGCTTGCGGAATCAAGACCCAATGGCTGTTCCATGATAACGCGTACCATATCGGTAACGTCGGTGTCGCGTTATCAAGACATGTCGAGTAAGGTGTCATACGAATCGGGATGCTGTCCTCTCACCAATGCTGGCGACGAGGTTAGCATTCCGCCCTTCTAGAGGGACACGACATGTACGTAACTGTGAACCCCGGTTAAAGTTAACTAAAGCCTCAGCTCCACAAAATGGATGCTGCCACCACAGACACGAGTCTGACCTCCTGCTGCTGGGAGTCCTTCCAGCGAGGAGCGCTTGGACAAAGGGTTTCCTGTCGAGGGCGGTGTTCGCACCGTCCCAGACAGGGTTTGTGTATTCTGGGTAGGTAGGGCTTTTGCGAGAAGGTGACTGCGGAGTGGCACCCCGGTGCTCACTACGCATCTGCCGGTCAGAACCAGTTCCAGGGGCGCCAGCCCTGGCCTGGGGAAAGTCCGGCAGGGGAGAGGGGTGTAACTACCCCCCTTCCTGGTCCCACCCTTAGGGCAGGACCTAGTCATGTACCCACCCCTTTCTTTAGGATAAAGGCCGGAGCGGGGACCCTTCCAAATTAGATCATCTTTCAATCAAGAACTACTTTCTACGAAAGGACATTCGAGACTCTTCTCAAGATTTCTCCCTTGTGACTAAGGAGTAGTCACCCTGCATCAGCGGGCACCATCTAAGAACTCTGCGGATTGCTGCAAGTCCTTCCTCAAGGATCCGACGGCCCAGCTCGACGAGAACCGGCTTCCCTGGCACCTCTGACCTCTACCCACGTCATCAGCTTAGCTGTGATCTGTGGGTGCGACGAGACCTCGAGGGACCGGCCATCATCAAAACCTGCACGCTCTTAACCAGCACGACCATCGAAGCAATTCTCTGGTGAGTGCTCTGGGGTCCGAGAAGCCCCGACCCTGAGCCGCTCCAGCACCGAAGTGCAGTCTCCCAGCATCTCCACGATCTGCGTGGGGCCCTTCTGCTCGCTGCTCAGCACGTTGTCTGGTCACTAGCCGCTGGCTTGTGTCCTTCTGTGACGACATCCGACAATCATCACTGCTGGTCTGGTTGCTCCAGACTGGCCCTTGCTTCCATCTTTGCGAGAAGCACCCCGGACCCTCCTAGTCCACTCAAGACGCCATCTTAGGCCCACCACGTGGCCCTGAGATCTGCCAAGGCTTGTTGCCCCATCCTGGGCCCAGCGACGCCGACAGCATCATCCTTCGTGGGACAGCTCGCACCTCCACCGTGGTCGCCGACAACGCCTCCTGGTCCGTGAGACTGCAGAGCCTAGCGTCGCCCACTCACCTGGTCGAGGTGACGGCCAACCGGTGCCTTCCTGGTACCCTCTGACTACTGGCTAGTAGTACGAACTTGGTCCCCTCTGCTTTCAGGTATCATCAATCTCTGATCCAGGCTTGGATCTCTACGAACTATTCATCACTGGTCTCCGGCCAGCAACTCCTTTTCTTCCGGCTCCTGGCTCGTCAGCGAAGATCCCGACGCCTGTAAGACTTGTGCAGCCGCAGCCCTCGTGGCTAGGTAACTCGGCATTTCGGTGCCTGCATAGCCTCTTTACTCTAGGGTCCCGAGTCCCTCGCTTCCGACTTGCCTTATCGGGTCCGCCCGAGACCTTAAACTTTCCGTGTCCTCGGACACTTGTTTTAATTGTGCACTTGAAGTATTTTCCTAAGAGATTTGGTTTGTGCTTAGTACCCTGTCCTCATAAAGAGTCCAGGGCTGTTGTGAATCTTAATAAATAACCTGTTTATTTTCATAACACTTGTGTGGTGTCCTTTCACTTGGTGTTCAAGGGGTACATGTGTGGTAAACAGCTGGCTTAACGCGCCCTCTCGAGTCTTTAGCCTTAGACTGCTCGTATCCACGCTACTAGGATAGCTGGTCTATAGGTTGACTTACAACCAATCACCATAAGGGTCGTTTGGAACGATACATAGCGGTCGCTAGAATAGCGAACGCTGCATATCGGGCCAACTTCTCACATTGGTGAGCAGCGGTTGGGATTTGAGCTTGCTGTTGTTTTACCACACGTATCCTAAGAATATCTTGTTGAAAGATCACATAAGTACTGTTAGTACATATAACTAAAGCTTAGAATACTCTGAGTTCTACTGAACCAGCTGTTGCAGCTCCTCAAGGCTTAGCACACCTTGGCTGCAACTCTTAGCAAGGGAATAGTAGGTAAACACATAGTGTAGGTAGGTGCATCACTTACACCACACTAGAAACAGTATGTCGGACAAAGGAGGAAACTCTGAGTCTCCCCTTGTGTCAGTTGACCCTCCACAAGTCATCCCTTCGAGATATACTGTGCTGAGCTTCAAGGAGTTAAGACAAGTGTGTCACTCCAGGAAGATCAAGCAGGGGTCTAACCCCACCACGTCCTTTCTGATTGGTCTCTTGGAGACTTATGATGCCAGAAAAGCTGAGACCCGTCCCAGCTCTTCTAATCCAGAAGGAGACATGCCTCCCCTCGAGGGAACCAGAGGTGACCCTGACCTAATTCTCCTCTCAGCCAAAAATGAGAATGTGGAGGAGGATGAGGATCCCTCTGGGGATGAGGCAGATAAGGGACAGGTAGAAGTCGTCAGACTAACCCGGTCCAACTTAAGCAAACATGATAGTGGTACTGGGGGACCCCCGGCGCTACTGTCAGGTCCGCTTAACATTGGGAATGGACGAGCCCGATCTCTGTCGAGAGACTCTGGCAGATCCCTTCAAACCAATGGCTCTCACAACTCTTCTCAAAGAGGGATGACGTCCCCTCAGAGGAGAGTGTACGAAGCTAAGGAAAGGGCAGCTAATCTGAGGATCGAAAGGGAAGAACTTGCCCTGGCCAAAGAAAGGCTTGCCTTTGCTAGAGAGCAACAGTTAAGTGGGGTAGTCCCCACTGGTGGCAGCAATGTACCTAGTAATAGGGAAAAGAGTTTTGATACGAAACACCTTGGGAAGATAGTGCCCCCCTTTAAACAAGGGGACGACATCCACAAATGGATTACTGCTTTGGAGAGGGCCTGCACTGTGCAGGGTGTTCCCCAGAGTCAGTGGGCAGCTATCTTGTGGCTCTCCTTTGAAGGAAAAAGAAGAGACAAGCTCCTCACCACAAGGGTGGAGGATGCTAACGATTACCAAGTCTTGAAAAATACACTCGTTGAAGGGTTCGGCCTAACCACTGAGCAGTACAGGGTGCTGTTCAGGGATACCCAGAAAACGCAGTCTCAAGATTGGTCTGATTTTGTCGATTGTGCCACTAAGGCTTTTGAGGGCTGGTTGCTGGGCAGTAAGGTTACTGATTACAAAGGATTGTATAATTTGATGATGAGAGAACAAATTTTAAACAATTGTCAGAACCAGTTGTTGCATCAGCATCTTGTCGACTCGGATCTGACCTCTCCCCAAGAATTGGGAAAGAAGGCAGACAGATGGGTTCGTACGAGAGTTAAACAGAACCAGGGCCAGAATCAAGGTGGTCAGAAGAAAGCAGACCAGAAGGGTAAAGATTCTAAGGGGGAACAAAATGACCAGAAGTCTTCGACAGGTCCCCAACAACCCAAAGAGGGTGGGGGTCAGGCTCCCCAAAAGAAGAAAGAAGGCCAATCCAAAAGATGGTGCCAGTACTGCAAAAGTAAATCTCACTGGTTTAGTGAGTGCACCAAGAAAGGAGGAGGGCAGACTCCTGCCACTGCAGCCCCTAAGGCACCTGTGCCCCCTAGTACAGCCAGCAGTGGTAGTGCACCTCCCAAGGGTTTAGTAGGGTTAACCCTGGGTTCTGAGGGGCGTGACAACTTGGTTGGCACACTCACTCAGGCTGTCCTTGTCAGTACAGGGGACGTGGACGTGTCCCCTGACATAAGTCCCAATACTTTGGGCAAATACAGACAGACGACTTTCATAAATGGAAAGATGGCTCAGGCCTATAGGGACACTTGTGCCAGTGTCACCATGGTGACGCCTAACTTTGTGGACCCTGGACAGATCATGCCAGGTACAGAATTCCTGGTGACCAATGCAAGCAATGTCACTACCAATCACAGTATGGCAATTGTAGCTTTCTCCTGGGGAGGGGTAACTGGCCAAAAGAAGGTTGTAGTTAGTTCAGACCTCCCAGTGGATTGTTTGTTGGGCAATGATTTGGAGTCATCACAATGGTCGGAAGTGGAGCACCGGACTCACATGGAAATGTTAGGTTTGCCAGCACATGTGTTCGCTGTGACCAGGTCACAGGTCAGGAAATGCCCCACTGAACAGGTGCTGGATCCTGGAACAACGGACCAGACACCTCCCAAGAAAAAGAGCAGTAGGGTTAAGGCTGTGCCTTCCTCCTTGCCCCAGGTCGTGGATCAAGTCTCAGAGGAGGCTGACCTACAGGAATTGAGGGAAACTGAGCCTAGAGAGTTCGAACTTGATCAAGTTGAATTCTTGGGTTCAGGGGGACCCTCAAGGGAAGACCTGGGGAAGGACCAGTTAGACTGCCCTTCTCTTGAACCCCTCAGACAGCAGGCTGCTGCTGAGGCTGCTGGGAACGCCACAGGTACCCACAAGGTATACTGGGAAGACGGACTCCTGTACACTGAGTCAAGAGACCCCAAGCCTGGCATGACCTGGAGGCTGGTTGTACCCTTGTCTCAGCGAGGTTTCCTACTTACCTTGGCCCACGAGATTCCCTTAGCAGGTCACTTAGGCCAGACGAAGGCGTGGGACAGGCTTGTCTCACACTTTCACTGGCCTCACATGAACGAAGATACCAAGGAGTTTTGCCGCTCCTGTGTCACTTGCCAAGCCAGTGGTAAGTCAGGTGGCACGACAAAGGCCCCCCTTATACCAATGCCTGTGGTGGGGGTGCCCTTTGAACGGGTGGGGATCGACATCGTCGGTCCCATGGAACCACCAACAGCATCAGGGCACAAGTTTATACTGGTGGTAGTGGATCATGCCACCAGGTATCCTAAAGCTATTCCCCTTAGGACCACTACAGCACCTGTTGTGGCAAGAGCCCTAGTTGGAGTATTCTCCAGAGTGGGCTTCCCTAAGGAGGTCGTCTCCGACAGAGGTGCAAACTTTATGTCGAGCTACTTAACTGCTATGTGGAAGGAATGTGGTGTCAACTACAAGTTCACTACACCCTATCATCCACAATGCAATGGGCTTGTTGAGAGATTCAACAGGACCCTAAAAGGGATGATTCATGGACTACCGGAAAAGCTTCGGCGTAGATGGGACGTCCTGATCCCCTGCCTCTTGTTCGCCTACAGAGAAGTCCCACAGAAGGGGGTTGGCTACAGCCCTTTTGAACTTTTGTACGGTCATCCTGTAAGAGGACCCCTGTGTTTGGTGAAGGAAGGATGGGAGAGACCTCTCAAAAAGCCTGCAGCCAACATAGTGGACTATGTGCTTGGCCTCCGCTCGCGGATGGCTGAATACATGGAGAAGGCATCTGAAAACCTTAAGGCCAGCCAAGAACTCCAAAAAGCTTGGCATGACCAAAAGGCTGTCTTGACTGTGTACCAGCCCGGACAGAAGGTGTGGGTGTTGGAGCCAGTGGCCCCAGCAGCACTCAAGGACAAATGGCCCGGGCCCTACACCATCCTGGAGAAAAAGGGAGAGGTCACCTACCTGGTCGACCTGGGAACTCCCCGGAGCCCCCACAGGGTGCTTCATGTCAACAGGCTCAAGGCATATGTCGACAGGAAGGACATGAGTTTGCTCATGGCCCTAGATGAGGGAAAGGAGGAGGAGAGTGACCCTCTCCCCGACCTGCTCACTCAGAATCCTGACGATGGATCGGTAGATGGTGTTGTCTTTTGTGGCAGCCTCTCCGAACATCAACAGAAAGACTGTAAACAGGTTCTTTAGTCTTTCAGACATGTGTTTTCTCTAACACCCAGTCAGACCGATTGGTGCACCCATGAGGTTGACACTGGTGACAGCTTGCCCGTTAAGAGTAAAATCTACCGGCAGCCTGATCACGTTAGAGACTGCATCAAGAGTGAAGTGCAGAAAATGTTGGAGCTGGGAGTCATTGAACCCTCGGATAGCCCCTGGGCTAGTCCCGTAGTTCTAGTGCCGAAACCTCACACCCAGGGCGGTAAGAAGGAGATGAGGTTCTGCGTAGACTACAGGGGTCTCAATGCAGTCACTAAGACTGACGCCCACCCAATACCAAGGGCAGACGAGCTTATCGATAGATTGGCTTCGGCCAACTACTTAAGTACGTTTGACCTGACAGCTGGGTATTGGCAAATCAGGTTAGCTGAGGACGCCAAGCCTAAGACCTCATTTTCAACCCCTGGTGGGCACTATCAGTTCGTGGTGATGCCCTTTGGTCTGAAAAATGCACCTGCCACCTTCCAAAGGTTGGTGAATCAAGTCCTTACTGGGCTGGATGACTTCTGTGCGGCGTATCTAGACGATATTGCTGTCTTTAGCTCCACCTGGGAGGATCACCTGGTCCACCTGCGGAAAGTGTTAGAGGCTCTGCAAGCAGCAGGCCTCACTATCAAGGCCACCAAGTGCCAGATAGGGCAGACACAGGTTGTATACCTGGGCCACCTTGTAGGTGGAGGCCAGGTTCAGCCACTGGAGAGCAAAATACAGTCAATCAGGGACTGGGCTCCTCCAAACACCCAGACTCAGGTTCGAGCTTTCTTGGGCCTGACTGGATACTACCGAAAGTTTGTCAGAAACTATGGTTCCATCGTGACACCATTAAACGAACTGACAAGTAAGAAAATGCCAAAAAAGGTTCAGTGGACAGCGAGCTGTCAAAAAGCATTCGATGACCTAAAGCAGGCCATGTGCACGGCGCCTATCCTCAAGAGTCCAGACTACTCCAAACCATTCATTATCCAAACAGACGCTTCTGAGTTGGGTGTGGGAGCTGTACTTTCTCAACTGAATTTTGATGGTCAAGACCAGCCCATTGCTTTTATAAGCAGAAGGCTGACCCCTAGAGAGAAGAATTGGTCAGCTATTGAGAGGGAGGCCTTTGCTGTGGTTTGGGCCCTGAAGAAGCTGAGGCCATACTTGTTTGGCACTCACTTCAAGATTCAGACCGACCATAAGCCCCTCTTGTGGCTAAATCAGATGAAGGGTGAAAACCCCAAACTGCTTAGGTGGTCCATTTCCCTACAGGGGATGGACTTCACAGTGGAACATAGACCTGGTACTGATCATGGCAATGCCAATGGGCTCTCCAGATATTTCCACTTAGAACAAGAAGACTCACCTGGTCAAGGTTAGCTTATTGTTCCGACGTTTGGGGGGGGGGGGTCATGTAGGAGAGTAGGGTCTGCAATCCCATGATCACCCAGATTTTTTGCTTTTGTTTCACTGGTTTACGACTTTCTCTGGCTGTGGGCCTGCTAATCAGACCCACAGCCTGGCTGTTCTCTTTCTAAATTACGAGATGTACCCTAGGTGCATTTACCAATTGGTACTGGGCCACCTTATCAGACCCTGTAACTCAGGGCATAGGTGTACCCAGGGCCGCCAGGGGCTGCAGCATGTATTATGCCACCCCTGGCTGGCCTCCTAAATTTGACACAACTGGCTGCATGACAGCTGGGGCGAAGTCGTGTAATCACCCTTTGCTTTAGATATAGTAGCCCTATATCTAACCATACAATGGACACCCGAGTTCCTATCAGTCACTCCTATGGCAGGCCTTGACAATCCTGAAGGCAGAGTGCGTGGGCTCGTGTGAACTGTGTTCTGGCCCGAGCCGAGCCCGGTTGCAGCTTGCGGAATCAAGACCCAATGGCTGTTCCATGATAACGCGTACCATATCGGTAACGTCGGTGTCGCGTTATCAAGACATGTCGAGTAAGGTGTCATACGAATCGGGATGCTGCCCTCTCACCAATGCTGGCGACGAGGTTAGCATTCCGCCCTTCTAGAGGGACACGACATGTACGTAACTGTGAACCCCGGTTAAAGTTAACTAAAGCCTCAGCTCCACAAAATGGATGCTGCCACCACAGACACGAGTCTGACCTCCTGCTGCTGGGAGTCCTTCCAGCGAGGAGCGCTTGGACAAAGGGTTTCCTGTCGAGGGCGGTGTTCGCACCGTCCCAGACAGGGTTTGTGTATTCTGGGTAGGTAGGGCTTTTGCGAGAAGGTGACTGCGGAGTGGCACCCCGGTGCTCACTACGCATCTGCCGGTCAGAACCAGTTCCAGGGGCGCCAGCCCTGGCCTGGGGAAAGTCCGGCAGGGGAGAGGGGTGTAACTACCCCCCTTCCTGGTCCCACCCTTAGGGCAGGACCTAGTCATGTACCCACCCCTTTCTTTAGGATAAAGGCCGGAGCGGGGACCCTTCCAAATTAGATCATCTTTGAATCAAGAACTACTTTCTATGAAAGGACATTCGAGACTCTTCTCAAGATTTCTCCCTTGTGACTAAGGAGTAGTCACCCTGCATCAGCGGGCACCATCTAAGAACTCTGCGGTTTGCTGCAAGTCCTTCCTCAAGGATCCGACGGCCCAGCTCGACGAGAACCGGCTTCCCTGGCACCTCTGAACTCTACCCACGTCATCAGCTTAGCTGTGATCTGTGGGTGCGACGAGACCTCGAGGGACCGGCCATCATCAAAACCTGCACGCTCTTAACCAGCACGACCATCGAAGCAATTATCTGGTGAGTGCTCTGGGGTCCGAGAAGCCCCGACCCTGAGCCGCTCCAGCACCGAAGTGCAGTCTCCCAGCATCTCCACGATCTGCGTGGGGCCCTTCTGCTCGCTGCTCAGCACGTTGTCTGGTCACTAGCCGCTGGCTTGTGTCCTTCTGTGACGACATCCGACAATCATCACTGCTGGTCTGGTTGCTCCAGACTGGCCCTTGCTTCCATCTTTGCGAGAAGCACCCGGGACCCTCCTGGTCCACTCAAGACGCCATCTTAGGCCCACCACGTGGCCCTGAGATCTGCCAAGGCTTGTTGCCCCATCCTGGGCCCAGCGACGCCGACAGCATCATCCTTCGTGGGACAGCTCGCAACTCCACCGTGGTCGCCGACAACGCCTCCTGGTCCGTGAGACTGCAGAGCCTAGCGTCGCCCACTCACCTGGTCGAGGTGACGGCCAACCGGTGCCTTCCTGGTACCCTCTGACTACTGGCTAGTAGTACGAACTTGGTCCCCTCTGCTTTCAGGTATCATCAATCTCTGATCCAGGCTTGGATCTCTACGAACTATTCATCACTGGTCGCCGGCCAGCAACTCCTTTTCTTCCGGCTCCTGGCTCGTCAGCGAAGACCCCGACGCCTGTAAGACTTGTGCAGCCGCAGCCCTCGTGGCTAGGTAACTCGGCATTTCGGTGCCTGCATAGCCTCTTTACTCTAGGGTCCCGAGTCCCTCGCTTCCGACTTGCCTTATCGGGTCCGCCCGAGACCTTAAACTTTCCGTGTCCTCGGACACTTGTTTTAATTGTGCACTTGAAGTATTTTACTAAGAGATTTGGTTTGTGCTTAGTACCCTGTCCTCATAAAGAGTCCAAGGCTGTTGTGAATCTTAATAAATAACCTGTTTATTTTCATAACACTTGTGTGGTGTCCTTTCACTTGGTGTTCAAGGGGTACATGTGTGGTAAACAGCTTGCTTAACGCGCCCTCTCGAGTCTTTAGCCTTAGACTGCTCGTATCCACGCTACTAGGATAGCTGGTCTATAAGTTGACTTACAACCAATCACCATAAGGGTCGTTTGGAACGATACATAGCGGTCGCTAGAATAGCGAACGCTGCATATCGGGCCAACTTCTCACAAACCCTATCAGTGTATTTTCTTTACAGCCAGTATTATGGTCTGACCACTTTTTAATTACCTTTTCTTTGCTCATTACCGCCCTTACACGGGTGAGACCTACAACAGATGCCACGCGGACTTCGCGACCTTTTCATTTGCTCTCGGCGGATATGCTATCTGAGGCTCTCATTAGTTTTCCATATCCTCTTTTGGGCAACTTGGAGGAGAATCTTGTTCTCTTCCAAAAATGCCTTATGGCCAGATTTGAGACCTTAGTCCCTGAGAAGAAGTCTAAATCAGGTGAAAGAAGGGCGTCGGCCCCGTGGTTTACTCCCCAGTTGAGGACGCTACGGCAGGACTGTAAGAAGGCCGAGAGAGCTTGGAGGTGGTTCTACGACCCAAAAGAAAGACTGAAATTTAGAGTGGTAACTAGAGCCTACCATAAGTCGATCTGAGAAGAAAAAAAGAACTATCTAGAGCGCCGAATTGATGAGGCTGAGAACACCTGCAAAGAGATTTTTAAAGTGGTTCAGGATTTTACATCTCCTGCCATGTGTACCCCTACTCACACACACTCAGAACCCTGGATAAAACAACTAGCCACCTTCTTTGTCAATAAAATTACAACCATTCAGGCCTCCCTTTCTTATTCTTGCCCACAGTTGGATCTGAGTTTTCCACCCTCTTCATCCTCTCCGGGGGGTCAGGGCCCTTTTCTTTATGAATTTCCCCCTATGTGCCTCAACACATCTTTGGATCTTTTGTCAGGTTTGAAATCCGGCTCGCCACTGGACCTGTGCCCGGCTAAATGCCTGGGAAAAGTGGCACCAGCCCTAAATGCTTTGCTGAACCCGCTTCTGAACTCCTCCTTGTCTACAGGTGTGGTTCCGCAGGCATGGAAGTGCGCTATGATCCTACCACTGCTCAAGAAACCTGCCCTAGATCCCCTCATTTATGCTAACTACAGGCCAATCTCCCTCCTCCCTGCATTGGCGAAAGTGACCGAGAGATACGTGCATAGGTCGATTTCCAGTTTCATCGAAGGAAACGACCTTTTGCACGCATCGCAGTCTGGTTTTCGTGCAAATTTTAGCACGGAGACGGCCCTACTCGAGATCACTGATGCCATCAGGGAGGTGCTTGACTCTGGGGGAAAGGCCATGTTAGTCATGCTTGATTTGTCGGCGGCTTTCGACACCGTTCCCCACGAGGGTCTCCTTTTAAGACTCGGGGAATGTGGCCTTCGTGGAACGGTGTAGAACTGGTTCAAATCCTTTCTGGCCGGCCGCCGGCAAACGATCTGGGCGCCGCCTTTCTCCGCTGATATGACACTGCTAGAGGTGGGGGTCCCACAGGGTTCCATTCTTAGCCCCATGCTTTTTAACATCTTTATGGCCCCTCTGGCGGTGGTAGCGGAGTCTTTCGGCGCCCAGATCATATCCTACGCCGATGATACCCAGCTCCTGTTCACATGCGACAGGGGCAGGATGTTTGATGGCATAAAGATCAGGGAATGCCTAGGTGCGGTTTTTGAGTGGTTTAGGTGTCATGGCCTGAAGTGCAACTCCGACAAGTCTGAGGTGCTCTTCTTTGGATGCGCTCCCGAGCCAAACTGGAAATCCTGGTGGCCACAGGATATGTTTCCTCCTGACAGTGTGTCCTTCAAGGCTAAGAACCTTGGAGTGATAATGGACAGCAATCTGTCCTTTGGGCCACATATCTTGTGCCTTTCAGGAAAGTGCTTCAGCATTCTGCGGAAGCTGAGAAAGTTCCTTCCTTTGGTGTCACTTCACCATAGGAAAATAATTGTTCAGGCCTTGATTGGATCACGATTAGACTACGCAAACGCTCTCTTTTTGGGTCTACCGAAGTATCTTTTGACCCGTTTGCAAGTAGTACAAAACTCGGCAGCCCGAGCCATCTATGGACTTCCGAGAAGAGCAGGTGCCACAGTATTACTCAACACTTTGCATTGGCTACCTACTCCAAAGAGGATCCTCTTCAAAAGCCTGACACTGGCTTTCAAAGCTCTACATGGCGTAGGTCCCAAGTATATCGGGAAACGCCTTTCTTTTTACCAACCCAGCAGGACCCTGAGGTCAACTTGTCTGTCCAAAATGATGGTTCCTACCATTAGGCATGCTAGAATGGGAGGCCGGTCGTTTCGCTACCTGGCCCCCCGGGCTTTGAACGAACTACCACTGTCCCTGAGACAGGCTACCAGCCTTCTTGCTTTTAGAAAGGGCTTGAAAACGTGGCTTTTTACTAAATAGTTTTTTGTCGTTTTCCTTTCTTAGTCTGTGTTTCAGTTATTATGTTGCCCTTCTATCTGTAGACATTCTTCGCCAAAGTGCCGGGATGCTCCTCGGAGTAGCCAAGCGCTACAGAAGAAAAAAATTAACATAACATAACATAACATTTGTTTATGCTGCTGAGCAGCTTTGAGAGGTGGGCAGGCTGCTCTGCTCTCAGAGCAGGTGAGGAGTTGTTTGCCCACCCCAAGTGTCCAATGACTGTTTGGCCAGCCCTCTGGGGGCATCCAAAACAGTAATGCACACTTTGCATGTTCTCCATGCAGGCTGCATTACAGCTTGTGTGAAGAACCATGGCTGAGCACCGATCCACGGTGCTCAGACCAATCACAACACTGCATTGCAGCATTGTGATTGGCTTAGGGGAGGGAGCCTGGCTGCCTCCTGTTCCGGCCCCGGAGAGGAGAAACTAAGATGACGCGTGGGAGAGCGGCAAAAATGTACGTTTTTAACTTTTTTTTGTTTTACATCACATGGCAACTCCCGGATGCGTGCCGGCCACTACTGTTAGTTAACATATTGTACATTGTATTTATATAGCGCTTACTACCCCTGACAACGAGTTGAAGTGCTTTGTTATGAGTAGCGTACTACTCCGGAACCCAAGTTTAGAGGTTAATAGTATATTAGTAATCTTTTTTCTTTGTGCATTAGTTGCACATCTTTCATGATGTATTGTCTAGCGCTGATGTCTGCACATCCAGACCTATACCAACAACATCAAGGATGTGCACATCAAAACGCTAGACATTGCTGTACCGTCCTGCAAAATCTGCATGTACAAATGGTGCTTCTTGGAGCTACAATTCACTCTAATATTGTTGGGGTGCAGAGGCTCCATCGAGGTGCACCTCATGAGAGCACGATTCTGGGCTGCAGTGCTGTTTGTATGGATAGCATGAAGGGATATGTACAAGGAAAGCCGTAGTGTTTTATACCAGTGCTATTTCATCCGCATGGGAAGGATGTTGGCAATTGTGGCCCACAGAACGTGCTTCAGATTTGGTGCGGGAGACTTCACCAGCTGCGTCACCAGATCGAGTGACCAGCGGCAACACAATCAAAGCTGGCTGACAGCCATAACCCCACGAATAGGGTCTCACAATAATGAGTAGCTGCAGATTCTGAATACTTATCTGCATCACAGAATATAGAATCTGCTTCATGAGGAAACTTTAATTAAATGGAATTCTGGTCTCTTTTACTCTTGAGATCATCTATTACTATTTACCTTCAGAACGGAAGTAAAACGAACAATATGGACCGTAATCATAGGAATTTAGCCCTGATGAAGTCGCTGTTTACTTCATGGTAACAACGAAACACGTGTTGGCTAGGCTAAGACTCTGCACCAAGGAATGCACAACAAGGACAATAAATCCTGGAGCCACACAAAGCAGTGGATGAACAGTGTTTCTTTCTTTCCTACACTCATTACCATACTAACTTAAATCTATGTACCACTAGCATGTGCAGGGGACTTTGGAGTTCTTTGTCTGTGGTTTACAACAATCTAGGGAGAGAGGTGGTTCTCCCTACCCTTTTGCACTGCACTTATGCCTAAGTTCACCTTATAATATTTGCGTACTGACTTAGAGCGCCTTTGAGCCCCCTCACCACCCTAGAACAACCACCGGGCGTGCAGTGTCTTTACCTCTCTGTTCACCTCCTCTTTTCCCCCAGCCCCAGTTGGTCCTACCCAGCAGAACTGGGAATCACTGTCGTAACTAGAATAATGCACACAAAGAAAGGGGAAGCAAGACAAGGAGGCAAAAGGTACTTACATTTAGGGACAATTGCAAAATATGTGAGGGAGCTAGATATCATTTCTTTTGAATGTTTTGCTAAATGTTTTTAAGGCTGATATGCAAAATGTATTTCTTTACTGTTTGTCATTAGAGGTTCTATTCTCCAAGGTAGAGGTTCAGAGCTGCTCTTCCTCTTACTTTTGTCATTACAGGTTGTATTCCCAGGGATTCCAATCTTACCATTTCCCCTTGACTTTGTACTAGATTTCTGATGTATGTGATGATCAGAGTCAAGGACATTGCCTGTTGGGAAAGAGTATCTAACTACACTGTGCAGGGCGATAAGACTGCAAGTACATTTTTAGTTTTTATAACTGCAGTGCTCCTAGTCTTTACCAATGTTACTGGCTCTATAAGCTTTAACCCCTTAGCTGCGGCGGCTATTCCGCCGCAGTGCTAAGGGGGAGGGTGGGCCGCGCGGCGCTCCCGTGCTCGTGATGGAACCGCTTCGTCACGAGCCTCGGGTGGGCTGTGCTTGCGACGGAACGGTTCCGTTATGGCCCCGCCCGCCCAATAGAACGCTCAGCGCAGATGCGGAATTCGCGCCGCGCATGCGCAGCGAGCGGGCCGTGACGAATCCGTTTCGTCACCAGCCCAGCCCACCCGAGGCTAGTGACGGAACGGTTCCGTCACGAGCACGCAAGGGGTTAAAATGCCGAATTCACCAAACATTTCTCTACAAATGAGACCTCTGAGAGTAATCAAATAGTGTTTCATGAAAGTGCATGTCCCGCGAAAGTGGGCCACTTTTTTTGGGCAGTGCCCAGGCCAAATTGTGATCCCAATCTCACCCCGATTGTCATTGTCAAAGATGGCCCCTTTGAGTAACTTTCAGAACTGGAATTATGTTAAATGAGGCCCATGGGATATCCAGCTGCGAAGCTTCTGGAACACAGAGCATCGAAAATGAACAATGCTATGACTAGAAAAAGAGGTCCCCATCTTCCTGTGCACAGGAGAATGCCTCAAAGCCATGGCCGCACTGACCATTCATCCAAGCACTGACGTAAATGTGAAGTTTTCACCACTCCTGGAGCTGAGCTGTTCCTCAGAGATCTGAAATTCCACTTGCTCAGACCCCTCTAGTTGAGATATCACATTCCTTATTATCACTACACACCTTTCTTGGTCACAGAGTATAACAAGTCCCAATAAAGTTACACCGCCCATCACCAGATACTCAACCCCTGCACAATGTAAAGGGCCACGGTTAAAATGTCAGACATCAGTAGTTGGGATAAGAATGTATATTCAACCTTTAGCTTTTGGAACAGTGAAACTAGAAAATGGAATTAGAGGAACGTTCTATAAAATCTGCAAAACATCTCAAGAGAATCAGAGAAATCAGGAACAGTAACATATCATGTTTCTCAAGCTGCTTGTGGTTTTGAGACTGTTAGTATTTCTAATTGAAATTGTGTGGCAGCAAGTACCTTATGACTTATCTTCGTGTGCACACTGTGAATGTTTTAATTTGCGTCAGTTCTTTCAACTGTTAGATTTACAGCTGCACTGACGTCATAGTTAAAGGACAGGCTTAAACCCTTCAACCTTCACCGCTCAACAACAGCGGCGTTAAAGACAAACAAAGCAGAGAGTGACCATTTAATTAAAAACATCTGAAACAAACAACCACCACGAGCAGGCAGTTGTGAGGAGCCAAAGAACAGATGCGTCCAATCTCTAGTCGAGGGTTGTGATGTACGTGATCATTCAGACACTTACATCACTATGGGCCATATGTATCAAGATACCCATTTGCGATTCCCAAATAGCTATTTTTAAGAAATCGCAATTTGAGAACCTCAAATGGGTATGTATGTACAAAAGCGCATTTTTTTTGCGATTTCTTAAAATTCCTTAATTGCGATTAGCAAATTGCGAATCGCAATTAAGGAATAGTTTCCCATCCACTTCTATGGGCCAGGAGGCCCATAGGAATGAATGGGAAGTTATTCTCAATTTGCGATTAGCAATTTGCTAATCGCAAATTGAGAATAATTTCAAGGGTGTAGGGGTGTCCAAAGGACACCCTGTTGCACCTCTGAAATATGCATGGGTGCACATGTGGCGCAGATACATGCCCTAAGGGCATGTATGTGCGTCACATGGCACTTTGAAAAATGCAAAAATGTGCATTTTACAAGGAATTCGCAACTTACCACCAACTAGAAGTTGGTGGTAATTTGCGATTCCTTAAGGGCATTTTGCTAATTTTTTTTGCTACATACTTTGCATTTAAGGAATCGCAAAATTTGCAATTCCTTAAATGCAATTGCAAAATAAGGAATCGCAAATTTTGCAATTCCTTATTTTGCACCAGATTTTGCTTAATACATTCTGCGAATACATTTTGCTTAATAAATTCTGCGAATTTCGGCCTTTGCGAATGCGAATTTGCTTGATAGATATGGCCCTATACACTGCTTTTTTTTTTTTTTTACTCTCGCTTCCTTTGCAATATTAGGCACATATTAATACTGTTCGGAAAAAAAAAGAAACAGCAAGAACATTTGCCTAAGGGTGGAGTCTTCCGCCCTGCAGGGGTGTTAAAGGGAGCCGTGGGGGTCCCACCAGAGATTACAACCCCTCTGACGCTGCACCATGTCCTGGGCTCCTCTCTTCGTGTACAGCGCACTGTGTGCACGTGATACGGAAAAGCTTTACTTGTCCTGTTTGTCCACATAACAAAAGCAACGCTACAAGCTAGTGTTTAGCTGCACACCGAAAGTGTTTGTAATGAATGTTATTATTTATTGTATTTTTTAAAATTATTAATTCATCTCACATTGCAGGTGCTGCTGCACTGTATGTCCTGACCCAGCCGTCCTCTCTGTCAGTGACCGCGGGACAGACCGCAACCCTGTCCTGTGTTCTGAGCAGCGGGCTCCCCATGGGCGACTACTACATCCGCTGGTACCAACAGAGGCGCGGGAGCCCCCCCAGATTCCTGCTGCTTTACGGTTCTAGTTTAAGCAGACCCTCCGAAACTCCAGCCCGGTTCTCGGCCTCCAAAGACCGCGCCAGAAACACCTGTCACCTGCTCATCACCGGGGCTCTGGGGGAGGATGACGCAGATTATTACTGTCAAGGAGCTCATGGCAGCGACAGCACGTTCCAGTATCACAGTGACTGAGAGTGAAGAGGAACTGAGACAAAAACCTCCCCTCATGTATTTCCCACATAAATAGTAAAAGGAGAAAACAAACGCATGGATACATCCAGTGCTTTAAATGGGAAAAAATAAGTGCAGGTAATCTTACAATGAGCTATGAGTGTAGCAAGTGGGCGGGGCTAGGGGAGGGGCTAAAGACAAGACATATAAGACACTTCTACTATGTGGCCGAATACTTATATATTCTTGATTTTGCACTCACAGAAACAAGCAGCAATGCTCACACAAAGCATTCAAAGAATGTCCTTTAAAATACCTCCCTAGTGTCTGGATTCTCTCCCTCTTTCACTCGCTTTTCTCACACACACACAAGCAGACAAACACCCAGACACAAGCAGACAGACACTCATTCAAAAGACTTTGGTGGGATAAAGGCCATTTTACACCCCTTATCTCCCGCGGCTTTCTTAATTGCTGGTATTGCTGCTGTCAGCGGGATGCCTGGATTCGAGTGTGTGCACACATACCATGGTGTGAATATGATTGACAGCACAGGGCCTGAATGGACCCTGCTCTGTCAAATACAGCGTGGTGGGGAACACCGGACATTATGCGAATGAGCCCTGCCCAATAGTTTAGAGGTGGCTCCGCTTGGGTTACAGAGGTGCTTTGGTTGTCAGACAGCCCTGTTCGTGCGCACTAGCAACAATTAGCCTACCTTTGAGTACTAGTACTCTCCATCGCAGCAGAGAAGTGCCGGTACTCAGAGCGGTAAAAATGAGAAGTGCCGGTACTCAGTACCGGTGAGTACCGGCCCATTTGGTGTGCAGACAAAATATCGATATTTAAATATCGATATACAATAATATTGAAGTTTAAATATCGAAGGGACATAATATAGAAGGTAAGTAATATCGATAGATTTAATATCGATATTAGTAATATCGAACTTTTAAATATCGATGATAGTAATATCGATGTTAATAATTTCGATGTTACTAATATCGATTTCAAAATTATTTTTGTGTATATTCTATGTATATATTATGTTTTTAATTTATTTGTATGTCATTTTATGTGCCAGCGTGAGCCGAGGAAGGAATTTTCGAAGCATCTTAAGAAGGCCAAAACATTTCCCTGCTAGGCCAAGAATCTGGGGCTTCATCGATAGATCATTATCGATCTTTACTCCAAGGTTCTTGGCCGTCGTGGATGCAACCGACGGTGGAAACATATCCCCAGGCCACCAGGACTGCCAACTAGGATCAGACCCACAGCCAAAAAAGAGCACCTCGGATTTATCCGAGTTGCACTTGAGGCAGTTTTGCTGGAACCACTTAAACACAGCCCCCAGGCAGCCTCTAATGTTCTCCCCATCAAAATCAGACCCCTTTCTACAAATGAAGAGGAGCTGAGTGTCGTCGGCGTAAGACACGATCTGGGCACCAAACGACTCCACCAGTGCCGCCAGAGGGGTCATAAAGATATTAAAAAGAGTCAGGCTCAAAATGGAGCCCTGAGGGACTCCCACCTCAAGTATACCACGGCAGAGAAGGGGGGGGGCCCAGACCGTTTGACACCGACCAGCTACGAAAGTTTTAAACCAGCTGAACACCGTCCCCCACAGACCAATCTCACTAAGTCTTGTAAGGAGACCCACGTGGGGAACGGTGTCAAAGGCTGCCGATAGATCGAGCATTACCAGCATTACCTTACCTCCTGCATCTAGTACCTCTTTGATTGCTTCCGTTACTTCCAGCGACGCGGTCTCGGGGCTCAAGTTGGGGTGGAAGCCGGATTGTGTGCTGTGCAGGAGGTTGTTGTTCTCAAGGAAGCTGGAAAGGGAGGTATGTACGTGCTTCTCCACAACTTTGGCGAAGGCTGGCAGAAGGGAAATAGGCCTATAATTAGCATGGACCTCCGGATCTAAATTGGGCTTTTTCAGAAGCGGAATGATCAGGGCCTGCTTCAAAGCTAGAGGAACCACTCCAGTGCTGAGAGAAAGATTCAGCACGGGGTTAATAAGGGGTTTGATCACTTCCACCATTCTAGCCAAAAATATGGCTGGACAGGGATCCAGAGGGGACCCAGATTTTAAATTGGTTAGTAGATCCAAAGATGTTGCAAAGGAAAGCAGGGGAAATTCCGAAAGAGTGGGCTCCATACCCGGAGAAGAACCAGAAATGATGCTAATACCGGGGGCTGCCACTAACCCGGACAGCAGGAAGGAGTCCTGAATGGTCTTAATTTTAAGTATGAGCGTAAAATCCGTTCCGCTCGCGGAATCTTGCTGCGTGATCCCGCGGGAGTTTGTCGACCGCGATTACATCATCGCGCCTGCCACCTTGCTCAGCGAGAATTTGTCAACGCGAGTACGTCATAAAGGCTCGTGATCACGCATCGCGAGAGTAAACAATTGCAAACACGTAGATGCGGCGGGCAGTAACAATCTCGCACTCGCGAAATTGCAAAATTTGCAAGTCTGCACAAGAAATCCACCAGCAGTCAGCATAAACCTTCTGAAAATGATGATTTTTATCAGAATAACTCCTCAGGTTGACATTTGCCTGCACTTTTTTTTGCAAGGAGTCCATTTTGGGGGGAGGGTGGGAGGAAGGAAGTGCCCCACAGTCTCCAACTTCCTGTTCCTGTCCAGCAGGCTCCTCCCAGTGCGGTGTTCATGTCCTGGTCACTTTGATTTGGATCTTGACCTGGAAGGATTACTTTTTGTGGATGCTGCTGGATATTTGGATTTGAGGCCTTTTTGACTTTCTTTGGATCACTTTTGGATTAGAAATTTCACAAATAAGTTGATGTTGTTTGTTTGGGGCATTACAGTTGCTGCAACTACAATTTTGGAACTTTTTCAGAACATTAAATAAAATATATTGTGGGTGCATGATACAACTGTTTTGTTGAATTTCAACATCATTTAGGGCATGGATGGAATTGGATTGGGGTGATTTTTGTGTGTTTTTCGATTTTTTGGCTGTTGTTGGGGCCTTTTGCCCAGGGGTTCTCAGTGGTGCATGGACTGAATCTTTCTGTGGGGTCTCTATAATGTAAACATCATGGAGGGCATGGATGGCATTGGATTGTGGTGATTTTTGTGTGTTTTTCGATTTTTTGGCTGTTGTTGGGGCCTTTTGCCCAGGGGTACTCAGTGGTGCATGGACTGAGTCTTTCTGTGGGGGTCTCTTTAATGTAAACATCATGGAGGGCATGGATGGCATTGGATTGTGGTGATTTTTGTGTGTTTTTCGACTTTTTGGGTGGTGTTGGGGCCTGTCCATGTGGGTGGGGGCCATTTTGAGGTCTGGTCCCGGCAGGGCCTGGCCATGTGGGTGGGGGTCTAGGGGCCATTTTGAAGCCAGGCAGTGTGCTTTGTTGTGCCATAGGCCTGCACCCATTCTGCCATGCTTTCATCCATTATGCCCAGTGGTACTCAGTGGTGCATGGACCGAGTCTTTCTGTGGGGTGTCTTGAATTTCAACATGATTGAGGGCATGGATGGCATTGGATTGTGGTGATTTGTGTGTGTTTTTCGATTTTTTGGCTGTTGTTGGGGCCTTTTGCCCAGGGGTACTCAGTGGTGCATGGACTGAGTCTTTCTGTGGGGTCTCTTTAATGTAAACATCATGGAGGGCATTGATGACATTGGATTGTGGTGATTTTTGTGTGTTTTTCAATTTTTTGGCTGTTGTGGGGGGCTTTTGCCCAGGGGTACTCAGTGGTGCATGGAATGAGACTTTCTGTGGGGTCTCTTTAATGTAAACATCATGGAGGGCATGGATGGCATTGGATTGCGGTGATTTGTGTGTGTTTTTTGATTTTTTGGCTGTTGTTGGGGCCTTTTGCCCAGGGGTACTCAGTGGTGCATGGACTGAGTCTTTCTGTGGGGTCTCCTTAATGTAAACATCATGGAGGGCATGGATGGCATTGGATTGTGGTGATTTTTGTGTGTTTTTCGACTTTTTGGGTGGTGTTGGGGCCTGTCCATGTGGGTGGGGGCCATTTTGAGGTCTGGTCCCGGCAGGGCCTGGCCATGTGGGTGGCGGTCTAGGGGCCATTTTGAAGCCAGGCAGTGTGCTTTGTTGTGCCATAGGCCTGCACCCATTCTGCCATGCTTTCATCCATTATGCCCAGTGGTACTCAGTGGTGCATGGACCGAGTCTTTCTGTGGGGTGTCTCGAATTTCAACATGATTGAGGGCATGGATGGCATTGGATTGTGGTGATTTGTGTGTGTTTTTCGATTTTTTGGCTGTTGTTGGGGCCTTTTGTCCAGGGGTACTCAGTGGTGCATGGACTGAGTCTTTCTGTGGGGTCTCTTTATTGTAAACATCATGGAGGGCATTGATGACATTGGATTGTGGTGATTTTTGTGTGTTTTTCAATTTTTTGGCTGTTGTGGGGGGCTTTTGCCCAGGGGTACTCAGTGGTGCATGGACTGAGACTTTCTGTGGGGTCTCTTTAATGTAAACATCATGGAGGGCATGGATGGCATTGGATTGTGGTGATTTGTGTGTGTTTTTTGATTTTTTGGCTGTTGTTGGGGCCTTTTGCCCAGGGGTACTCAGTGGTGCATGGACTGAGTCTTTCTGTGGGGTCTCCTTAATGTAAACATCATGGAGGGCATGGATGGCATTCGATTGTGGTGATTTTTGTGTGTTTTCCGACTTTTTAGGTGGTGTTGGGGCCTGTCCATGTGGGTGGGGGCCATTTTGAGGCATGGTCCAGGCAGGGCCTGGCCATGTGGGTGGGGGTCTAGGGGCCATTTTGAAGCCAGGCAGTGTGCTTTGTTCTGCCATAGGCCTGCACCCAGTCTGCCATGCTTTCATCCATTATGCCCAGGGGTACTCAGTGGTGCATGGACCGAGTCTTTCTGTGGGGTGTCTTGAATTTCAACATGATTGAGGGCATGGATGGCATTGGATTGTGGTGATTTTTGTGGTTTTTTCGATTTTTTGGCTGTTGTTGGGGCCTTTTGCCCAGGGGTACTCAGTGGTGCATGGACTGAGTCTTTCTGTGGGGTCTCTTTAATGTAAACATCATGGAGGGCATGGATGGCATTGGATTGTGGTGATTTTTGTGTTTTTTTCGATTTTTTGGCTGTTGTTGGGGGCTTTTGCCCAGGGGTACTCAGTGGTGCATGGACTGAGACTTTCTGTGGGGTCTCTTTAATGTAAACATCATGGAGGGCATGGATGGCATTGGATTGCGGTGATTTGTGTGTGTTTTTTTATTTTTTGGCTGTTGTTGGGGCCTTTTGCCCAGGGGTACTCAGTGGTGCATGGACTGAGTCTTTCTGTGGGGTCTCCTTAATGTAAACATCATGGAGGACATGGATGGCATTGGATTGTGGTGATTTCTTGTGTGTTTTTCGACTTTTTGGGTGGTGTTGGGGCCTGTCCATGTGGGTGGGGGCTATTTTGAGGCATGGTCCAGGCAGGGCCTGGCCATGTGGGTGGGGGTCTAGGGGCCATTTTGAAGCCAGGCAGTGTGCTTTGTTCTGCCATAGGCCTGCACCCAGTCTGCCATGCTTTCATCCATTATGCCCAGGGGTACTCAGTGGTGCATGGACCGAGTCTTTCTGTGGGGTGTCTTGAATTTCAACATGATTGAGGGCATGGATGGCATTGGATTGTGGTAATATTTGTGTGTTTTTCGATTTTTTGGCTGTTGTTGGGGCCTTTTGCCCAGGGGTACTCAGTGGTGCATGGACTGAGTCTTTCTGTGGGGTCTCTTTAATGTAAACATCATGGAGGGCATGGATGGCATTGGATTGTGGTGATTTTTGTGTGTTTTTCGATGTTTTGGCTGTTGTTGGGGCCTTTTGCCCAGGGGTACTCAGTGGTGCATGGACTGAGTCTTTCTGTGGGGTCTCTTTAATGTAAACATCATGGAGGGCATGGATGGCATTGGATTGTGGTGATTTTTGTGTGTTTTTTGATTTTTGGGCTGTTGTTGGGGCCTTTTGCCCAGGGGCACTCAGTGGTGCATGGACGGAGTTTTTCTGTGGGGTCTCTTTAATGTAAACATCATGGAGGGCATGGATGGCATTGGATTGTGGTGATTTTTGTGTGTTTTTCGACTTTTTGGGTGGTGTTGGGGCCTGTCCATGTGGGTGGGGGCCATTTTGAGGCATGGTCCAGTCAGGGCCTGGCCATGTGGGTGGGGGTCTAGGGGCCATTTTGAAGCCAGGCAGTGTGCTTTGTTCTGCCATAGACCTGCACCCAGTCTGCCATGCTTTTATCCATTATGCCCAGGGGTACTCAGTGGTGCATGGACCGAGTCTTTCTCTGGGGTGTCTTGAATTTCAACATGATTGAGGGCATGGATGGCATTGGATTGTGGTGATTTGTGTGTGTTTTTCGATTTTTTGGCTGTTGTTGGGGCCTTTTGCCCAGGGGTACTCAGTGGTGCATGGACTGAGTCTTTCTGTGGGGTCTCTTTAATGTAAACATCATGGAGGGCATGGATGGCATTGGATTGTGGTGATTTTTGTGTTTTTTTTTATTTTTTGGCTGTTGTTGGGGCCTTTTGCCCATGGGGTACTCAGTGGTGCATGGACTGAGTCTTTCTGTGGGGTCTCTTTAATGTAAACATCATGGAGGGCATTGATGACATTGGATTGTGGTGATTTTTGTGTGTTTTTCAATTTTTTGGCTGTTGTTGGGGGCTTTTGCCCAGGGGTACTCAGTGCTGCATGGACTGAGACTTTCTGTGGGGTCTCTTTAATGTAAACATCATGGAGGGCTTGGATGGCATTGGATTGCGGTGATTTGTGTGTGTTTTTTTATTTTTTGGCTGTTGTTGGGGCCTTTTACCCAGGGGTACTCAGTGGTGCATGGACTGAGTCTTTCTGTGGGGTCTCCTTAATGTAAACATCATGGAGGGCATGGATGGCATTGGATTGTGGTGATTTCTTGTGCGTTTTTCGACTTTTTGGGTGGTGTTGGGGCCTGTCCATGTGGGTGGGGGCTATTTTGAGGCATGGTCCAGGCAGGGCCTGGCCATGTGGGTGGGGGTCTAGGGGCCATTTTGAAGCCAGGTAGTGTGCTTTGTTCTGCCATAGGCCTGCACCCAGTCTGCCATGCTTTCATCCATTATGCCCAGGGGTACTCAGTGGTGCATGGACCGAGTCTTTCTGTGGGGTGTCTTGAATTTCAACATGATTGAGGGCATGGATGGCATTGGATTGTGGTGATTTTTGTGTGTTTTTCGATTTTTTGGCTGTTGTTGGGGCCTTTTGCCCAGGGGTACTCAGTGGTGCATGGACTGAGTCTTTCTGTGGGGTCTCTTTAATGTAAACATCATGGAGGGCATGGATGGCATTGGATTGTGGTGATTTTTGTGTGTTTTTCGATTTTTTGGCTGTTGTTGGGGCCTTTTGCCCAGGGGTACTCAGTGGTGCATGGACTGAGTCTTTCTGTGGGGACTCTTTAATGTAAACATCATGGAGGGCATGGATGGCATTGGATTGTGGTGATTTTTGTGTGTTTTTTGATTTTTGGGCTGTTGTTGGGGCCTTTTGCCCAGGGGCACTCAGTGGTGCATGGACGGAGTTTTTCTGTGGGGTCTCTTTAATGTAAACATCATGGAGGGCATGGATGGCATTGGATTGTGGTGATTGTTGTGTGTTTTTCGATTTTTTGGGGTGTTGATGGGGCCTGTCCATGTGGGTGGGGGCCATTTTGAGGACTGGTACAGGCAGGGCCTGGCCATGTGGTGGGGGTCTAGTGGCCATTTTGAAGCCAGGCAGTGTGCTTAGTTGTGCCATAGGCCTGCACCCAGTCTGCCATGCTTTCATCCATTATACCCAGGGGTATTCAGTGGTGCATGGGCCTAGTCTTTCTGTGGGGTGTCTTGAATTTGAACATGATTGAGGGCATGAATGGCATTGGATTGTGGTGATTTTTATTTTTTAATTTTATTGTTTTATTGCAAGGAAATACAGCAGTACAAAGTTACACAAATAGAAAGATATCCACATTAAATACAAAGAATTTACAAAGTTTATATAATTCAAGTAGCATAATTAAATCCATTCGGTAATTGGTGCCCATATTTTCTCCCCCAAAGCTCTTCTTTTAACCCCCTTTAACTTATAAATAGCAGACTCGATGTTATACATAAACAATAGTTTTTCGCGCCAAATAAAGAATGAAGGAGGATCTGGACTAATCCATTCCTTAGTAATGCAGGACCTAACTGCAGCCATACATATAAATAAAAAATAAGAAATTGGTTTTAACCTAGTAGAGGTATGCTCAATGCCCAATAACACCAGTTCACCAGTTACTTTAATCTCGCATTTAAGAACAACAGAAAGGAAATTTTCAATTTGTTGAAAAAATGTGCTCAGTTTAGGGCAAGAAAAAAACATATGTAATTCATCAGCTGCAAATAACCCACAGCTACTGCAGTTCGTTCCCGTTGTCGTGCTCCACTTAACAACTTTACTTGGAGTATAGTAAAGATTATGTATGCACATAAAATGTTGGGATTTCATCAGCCCTGTAATCAGACAGTCTGAGGCAAGTTTAATAGAAAGCAAAATATCAATATCAGGTATACCTAAGTTGTTAGCCCATTTCGACTGACATTGTCCCAGATCGTCCCTACATTCCTGAATCAGGCTTAAATAAAGAGTTCCTATACGGGGCTTTTTCTGCAAAAACTGGGGTAGTTGATAGGTGACTCTGTAAAAAGCTTTGAAGTTGAAGAAATTAAAAAAAAGTCATTTCTTACTAAAGAAAAGTTGTTAATTAATTCCTGAAATGAAGCAATTTGCCCATTACTAAGTAAGTCTCCAAAATACCGTAATCCTTTCTGCTCCCACCTGTACATCGTTAGGTCACAGAAAATGTCTGGTAGAAGCCCCGTTGATATTGAGGGGGTATAAGAATTTAATTTAGGTAAAGCTAAGTGTTTTCGAACTTTTTGCCACACTCCAAAGGCTGCCTTCAATGTCTTGTACTTTGTTTTTTTGTGGTAACTAGGCTCTACAACCTTGAGAAAGCTACCCTTAACTTTCTCGCCCATAATCATTTCATAGATCGACGGAGTTTGGCAGTTCGGCACTTCTACTCTATCTCCCATGATTAGAGGACTTATATATTGTAGTGCAGCAGATAGGTAATAGAAAAAAAGTAAGGAACATTCCAAATGCCACATTCGTTACTAAGTATCATTTTCTTAAGGGCTTTACGATGGTGTTTGTAGCCCCACAAAAACCGAGAAGTACTCCTTTCTAAATTTTTTAAAAAAGAGCGAATGGAATTCTAATGGTATTGTGCGATACATATACAATACTTTTGGGAGAATCAGCATTTTTAAGATGTTAAGTCTGCCGTACAATGATAAATGTAAATGATCTAAGCGCTGCAGTGTGGTATTAATTTGAGCTATTACAGGATTTATATTACGTTCTGGTATTTTCTCTATGGGCAGAGAAATCTTAATTCCTAAATATGTAACCTCTGAGATAGTGGGGATATTCAAAAGTGGGTTATCCCCAGAACAAAGAATCTGCGTTTTCTCCAGATTGAGTTTATAGCCGGAGAAAGACCCAAATTGTTTGGCAAGGTCGTTAATCGCTGGTAGAGCTGTCTGGACATCAGTAGTGGTTATCGCTATATCATCGGCATAGGCTAGTGCTCGATAATTAATATTAGCTAAATGAAAAGGTTTCATTTTTTGTTCCAAAATAAAACGGTTAATTAAAGGGTCGATATAAAAAGCAAAAAGTAAAGGTGAGCAGGGACATCCTTGTCGGGTGCCCCTAGTGATTGAGAAAGAAGGGGAGATTTGCCCATTAATTCGAATACAAGCTTTAGGAGAAATGTACAAGGGGCCTCATTTATGAGGCCTTGCGTCAGTTTTGCGCTGCGGATGCGTCACTTTTTGTGACCCATCTGCGGCGTAAAACATGCGCCTTGTTGCGCCATATTTAAAAATTGACGCATCTAGGTAGATGCGTCACTTTTTAAACCCCTGCGCCACATTATACCTGCGTCAGGTATAATGTATGCAGAGGGGGCGTTCCCCCGCAAAAAGCCTCGTAATAGTGACGCAGTGAAATCTATGAGATTCCACTGCGTCACTTTTAGGATGCTGTTGCGTCAAAATCTTGCGCCTGCCTCACAGCAGGCGTAAGACTGACGCAATGTGAAAGGACGCATTGCTGGAGATGCGTCACTTTTGTGACACACTCCAGCAATGCGTCACTTTTGCGCTTACAGATGCGTCAGAAATACTGACGTATCTGTAAGTCCTTGCGACATGATGCATCATACATTAAATATGACGCATCATTGGTGTCGCAAGGAGTGCGCAGTGAAAAGTGACGCATCGCTGTTTTCACGCAGCGATGCGTCACTTTTCATAAATGAGGCCCAAGGTTTTTAAAGCTTTTATAATACCAAAACCTAGTCCCTTCCTGGACAAGATTTCCCATAGGTAGCCCCAAGCAACCCGGTCAAAGGCTTTTTCGGCATCTAAAAATACAAGTCCAACATTAGACCAAGTTTCTTAGGACCAAGCCGGAAACGTAATCACTCGTCGGATATGATCCGCAGTGTCTCTGGCTGGAATAAAACCGTGTTGATATATAGAAACTAAGGGAGAGATAATATTAGATAATCGTGAGGCTAGGATTTTAGAGAAAATTTTGCTATCGGCGTTTATGAGTGATATGGGACGAAAGGATGAAGGTAATAGGGGGGGTTTACCCTTTTTGAGAAATACAGTAATTTTAGAATCATGCCACGATTGAGGGTCAATACCTTGTTGAGCTCTTAGACATAAATCCACTAGTTCCAATTTTAAGACACCCCGAAAATGTTTAAAGTACTCTAAAGGAATAGCATCAGGACCTGCCGCTTTTCCTGAGGCTAAAGACATCAAAGCCAATTTAATTTCCTCCCAAGTAATTGGTAAATCCAGTTTCTCACTCTCATGACTAGGTAAAGTAGCATTCAAAGCTGATTCAGTAAACTGAGTGATCTGATCTAAGCAGTCTCCCGCAACATCCTCAGTGTACAATTTAAAATAGAAATCACAAAATACTTTGAGTATATCTTCTATTTTGTTAACAGTCATCCCAGTCAGGTTGTTAATTTTATCAATGCTAGCAAATGCCGCTTTCTGCCTAGCTGTCATAGCCAAATATTTTCCTGAGTTTTCTCCAACTTCATAAACTTCCGTCCGAAAAGCAGAGATTTGCTGAGCAAACTTTAAAGCAAATCCTTGATGAATCTTGACTTTAAGAGCCAATAGTTCCTTTATAATAGTTTCTGTAGCTAATCCTTTGTTGCAAGCCTGCATAAGCCGAATCTCCAGCAATCTTAAATTATTCATTTCTAATTCCTCTCGCTTTCTAGTCTCCTTTCTGTTTTCTTATTGAATAGCTAAGTGTTCCTCCCCGAACCCCACACTTGAAAGCGTCCCAAACTACTTCAAAGGAAGCAGTTCCCTTGTTGTTGGAAAAATTATTCAGGAATCCAGATGTTCATATGTTCAACATAAGATAAATCAAACAATAGTTTGTGGTCAAAAGACCATGATCGAGGGGTAGGTGGAGTGTTTAACTCAAAGTTAAAAGTTATAGGATTGTGGTCTGATATAATTTTTGGTAACACCCTATATTTCATTTGAGTGAGTTCATTATATAATGTCTTAGAGACAAAAAATTAGTACAGCCTAAAGTGTCTTTTATGAGGGGCAGAAAAAAAGTACATCCAAACGTTCCCCCCCTTTTTTCATACCCCAGGTCTAACAATCTATACTCTTGAATAATCCCCTTAATTGCCTTAAATACATTCTTCTCCCTCCCTGCATATGGAGTATTGCCGTAAATATCGAATGTTTCATCCAAATGTAAATTAAAATCTCCACATAATATGGCCATAAAGCTAGCTTCACACTTAAATAATGTAAAACTGTGGGGTCATCGACTGTAGAGGCATATATGAACAGATAGTAATAGTCAGTCCTCCAAATTTGTGTTCAGCAATAACCCATCGTCCCATCGTCCCAATGGGTATTCTTTGATTCTTTTAACCTCCGCTAATCCAAACCTCTTTAAAATTGCCACCCCTCTTATTGTAGAGCTTTGACAGGAACATCCTACTACTTCCAATCTAAGATCTCTAAGCCACCCTCTGTTTGCCCAGGAGATATGGGTCTCCTGTATGCAGATTAAATCCAACCGCATAGATTTTAACATCTGAGCCATTATACCCCTTTTTCTTTTGTCATTTAGACCACAAACATTAATGAAACATATCGTCAGTTTAGCCATTATATTGTTTTAGTACATTAGCACAGTTAAACATATAGTAACAGAAAATTCAAAAATTTGGCACCTGCCGTACAAAAATCATAACCTTAGAATCAATACATCCTTCAGCTGTAGTTCCTTGAACTCAAAGAAAGCCTTTTCCCACCCACACCCCCCCAGCACACCCTTCCCAGCCTACCCTCTTCCCAGCACCTCCCCATCGGAAGCGTAAGGGCTAATGCCCTCATTGATGGAAAGTGAGTGTGAGCTATGTAATTCTGCCTGGGCCAACCAGACCTAGATAATGCCGTATCTCTGGCATGAAGCAAAAAACAAAAAAAGTAAATCAAAGGTAGAGGGGCAGCCCACCAAAACTAAAAAATGATATAGTCATTATCCTTATCCTATCAATCTCTACTGAATTGCATCTAAGAATTGTTGTGCTTTAATCTCAGATACAAAAAAATGGTTCTCCCCTTATGCACAACCTTAAGTTTAGCAAGATTTAGGAGAAAGACTTGCCCCCCCTTAGACTGTATTGGTGCCATTAGTTGTTTAAGTCTCCAGCGTTGCTGCACTGTCGCCGGACAAAAGTCAGGTCGAACAAAAAACTCATGCCCCAAGCCCTTTCTGGTTTTTGACGGCCTAGCCAAATCGTACAGAATCTCGCAAGGTAGGTTATTCTGTAAGCATATAAGGATAGCTCTTGGATTTTTGTCCCCCTCCCCCTGATCGCGTTTTTGATTAAAGGGAAAACGATGAGCTCTTATAACTTCTTTATCGCAATCCCATCCTTTGAGATCCTGAAAGGCGTCTGAGAGCATCTCTACAACAAACCGTCGAACATCCTTTCCCTCTGATTGTTCAGCCACTCCCAATATACGTAAGTTGTTACGCCGTGCGCGATTTTCCAAATCGGTCAATTTCCAATCAATGTCTTGTCTAGTACTATCCAATTCAGCCTCCGTTTCTGAAGCAATGCCAGCCCCTTCCCACTGTGGCTGATTTATTGAGCCTAGATTTTCACCTGTAAGGGGATTTTTGGTCTCCACAGCCCTACGAACAGTATTAGGAGCTCCTTCGTTCAACAGAAAATCAGAGCCAAGAAGATCTTCTTCAGAAATTTGATTGCAGTCATCAGCTCAGTCTTTTACAGGCTGATGACCCTCATTGAATAACTCCTCATCAAGTTCCCCATCAGATGTTTTCAAAACATCAGACATGGAAAAGAATTGACCACCTCATCCAATGGATTCTGCGTCATTTAAAGGCTGTTCATTCGCCCTAGGTGAGACTCTGACTTCCTCTAGGGCTTGACAAAATTCAGCTAAATCGTCATCACCCACTCCTGCTCCTGCTCCAGCTTTATCTCCAGCTGTAGACGAAGTTGAGTTTAAAGAGGGCTAATTTGAAAGAATTGCACCATGATTCTTAGGAGTAACATCACGTAAGACATTAGAAGATGTCTGCTCATTGTTATTGTTCTTAGAGGAATTAGCTATGTTTTTTTTCCTGAATAAATCAGGTATTACAGGTTCTTGAACCCGTTCGGCGCTTATGACGGAACCGTTCCATCACGTGCCACGGGTGAGCTGTGCTAGTGACGAAACGGTTCCGTCACGGCCCGCTCGACGCGCCTGCGTGGCACTGATTTCGCTCCTGCGCGGCGCGTTCTATTGAGCGGGCACGTTTGTGACGGAACCGTTCCGTCACTAGCACAGCTCACCCGAGGCGCGTGACGGAGCGGTTCCGTCACAAGCGCAGGTGAGCCGTGCGACCCCCCCACCCCCTAGCACTGCGGCGGAATTGCCGCCGCAGTGAAGGGGTTAATAGTCCCATTCTGTTGAAAAACTCGAGTCTCTGTCTCTATCACTGAAATTGATGCTGTTGCAGTTTTTTCCATAGCACTTGGCGTAGTATTTGTAGGGTTAACTGAGTTAGTTACAGTTTTTTTTACTCCTCTGCCTTTAGGCGCCATAGCTGTTCCTTAAGTCGTTCGATAGCTCGCGGGTCTCTTTCTATAGCAGAAATCCTTGTACTGATATCAGCAGACTTACAAGCCTTTATGCAAGCTACTAAAGAGCAGTCTAATTATCTATCGATGTCTATAGCAGTTTATAATAGTGTCAGTAAGTTTATTTGAGCTTTAGGGTTTTTTTTTTTTATTATTATTTTTTTAGCACTGGAAATGTCTTAAGCTAGTATCCCCTCGGCGTAAAAAAATTGTTACTGTCTTACTGTGTTTCCAAGTAACCTTCAAGACAGGTAGTTACAGTATCTGTTATCTGCTAGTCCAGACACATAGTTTCAATGTACATAACAGGAACTTCCTATCGGGAAATGTGAAAGCCTTCGATGTCCTTAGGTTGTTAACTCCTTTCCACCCACTTTCACACACCTCCGTCAGGGATTTTCTGCAGCTCTCGCCTTCAACTCCAGGGTTACAGCCCGCAGCGCCGCAATACTCCAAAACTCGGTGATGGTTCCAGCCAGCGTCTCTCTCCTCTCACTGGAGACTCGCGGTTCAGAGCTCGTGGGTCGTAGCTCACCGTAACACACAGCAGCAGCAGCCGCCTATCATTTCACAGCCTCCGAGCCTCCGAGCACAAATGCAAAACAGCCACGAAAGTTTGCAACACAGCTCCTTGATTCCTGTCGGCGTTTTACTTCTCTCACCAAAGCGCCGCTGTTCACGTCGCGGTTCGCGTCTCCTGACCGCGGCACACAGCAGCTACACAGCCTCGCAGCCTCGGACAGCCACGAAAGTCCAAAAGGATCCAAAATGCCCGCAACTCAGCACGACATTGGCAGCGGGGAAATAAGAGACTCAGCTCAAGACGGCAACAGCAGGAGACCCATTAACGGTCAGAGCCAGGTCAGGTCGGACATCGGGAGAACGCCACGGCTCCTCCCTCGGCAGCAGTAGCGGCCGCCATCTTGCTCAGTGGTGCATGGACTGAGACTTTCTGTGGGGTCTCTTTAATGTAAACATCATGGAGGGCATGGATGGCATTGGATTGCGGTGACTTTTGTGTGTTTTTCGATTTTTTGGCTGTTGTTGGGGCCTTTTGCCCAGGGGTACTCAGTGGTGCATGGACTGAGTCTTTCTGTGGGGTCTCTTTAATGTAAACATCATGGAGGGCATGGATGGCATTGGATTGTGGTGATTTCTGTGTGTTTTTTCGATTTTTGGGTGGTGTTGGGGCCTTTTGCCCAGGGGTACTCAGTGGTGCATGGACTGAGACTTTCTGTGGGGTCTCTTTAATGTAAACATCATGGAGGGCATGGATGGCATTGGATTGTGGTGATTTTTGTGTGTTTTTCGATTTTTTGGGGTGTTGATGGGGCCTGTCCATGTGGGTGGGGGCCATTTTGAGGACTGGTACAGGCAGGGCCTGGCCATGTGGTGGGGGCCTAGGAGCCATTTTGAAGCCAGGCAGTGTGCCTTGTTGTGCCATAGGCCTGCACCCAGTCTTCCATGCTTTCATCCATTATGCCCAGGGGTACTCTGTGGTGCATGGGCCTAGTCTTTCTGTGGGGTGTCTTGAATTTGAACATGATTGAGGGCATGGATGGCATTGGATTGTGGTGATTTTTGTGTGTTTTTCGAATTTTTGGGGGTGGTGTTGGGGCCTGTCCATGTGGGTGGGGGCCATTTTGAGGCCTGGTCCAGGCAGGGCCTGGCCATGTGGTGGGGGTCTAGGGGCCATTTTGAAGCCAGGCAGTGTGCTTTGTGCCATAGGCCTTCATCCAATGTGCCTTGCTTTCATACATTATGCCCAGGGTTACTCAGTGGTGCATGGGCCTAGTCTTTCTGTGGGGTGTCTTGAATTTGAACCTGAATATGGGCACGGATGTCATTGGATTGTGGTGATTTTTGTGTGTTTTTCGATTTTTTGAGGTGTTGATGGGGCATGGCCATGTGGGTGGGGGCCATTTTGAGGACTGGTCCAGGCAGGGCCTGGCCATGTGGGTGGGGGTCTAGGGGCCATTTTGAAGCCAGGTGAAGGCAGTGTGCTTTGTTGTGCCATAGGCCTGCACCCAGTCTGCTATGCTTTCATACATTATGCCCAGGGGTACTCTGTCAGTGGTGCATTTTATTGGTCTTTCCATTTTGGGGGGTGGGTATAATAAAAATGCTTACTTGCAAACTATTAATTGAAGCGCTACATATGCAAAATTTATTTAACTGATGTTCCTCTGGCTTCGTTTGCTTTTAGGTGCAGAAAGATGAATCATCAGCCTCATCGTTCCTCATCAGTGCCAGGAACAAGTCCTGCTGCGGTGTGTGCAGCACAACGTCACGTGTGGCCACAGACAACTCTGCAACTTGTGCAACTGCGGCCTGCTGTTCTGACATCTGAAGAAGATAGCCCCCAAAAAAGTTGCCCGTAGCTCCTCTAGCAAGAAAGTTGCCAGTAAGGAGCAGAAGAAGCAAGTGGCGCCACTTACCAAGGAGCCTGGTGTGCCGACCGCCGCATTTTTGGGGGAAAAAAAAGTACGCCTGCAGCACCAGCGGGGTCTGCTGGGGACCAAGCTGGGAGAAGCACCCCCGCTCCATTGGGTTCAGTGCCACCACCACCACGCCAACTTAAGTCCAAGCCCTTGAGTGCTGCAGAGGCAGCCAGTATAGTTGTTCAATCACCATCGACCAGTGATGTTGGCTCATCGCAAGAAAGTAGCAGCATCCCTCAATCAACACAGGTTGTTGTATCTCATCTGACGAGGGTTCAACAACCACAGCCGCAACAACAACCACATGTGCAAGTAAAAGCCCAAGTACATGTGGAAGGAGAGGCGGCGCAAGGAGATGCGCAAGCAGAGGTGCATGGAGCGGCACAAGTGCCCACAATAGTTGTTCCTCCCGAAGTAGGGGCACATCAGGAAATCGACATTCAAGCAGAGGTATCATTTGAGGAAGCCACTCCTCCTGATCATTCATTGTCTTCCAGATCCCTAGCAAGGAAAAGATCAAGGATGGTGTCTACATCTTCTTCAAGCCCCCTTCCTTCTGATGATATGGATGAAAATTGGGAACCACCACGGACGTCTGAGAGTGAGGCATACCATGATCTGACAAAGGTAGCTAAGCGTAAAAGGAAGGTCCCTGAAAGTCTCATAGTTATGGAGTGTGATGATGACGCCGAACAAGAAGTGGCATGTACTCCTGCTGATGAAGACTCTCACGACGACAACGCAGTCATCATGGACGTCACTGCAGCCTCAGTGGGCATGCAGCAAACAGACATTTTTACTGTAGCCCGAAATGCTGCTGAGCGTGATGTTGGCGACGTGGCAATGGGACCACCACCAATGCAGTTAACTAGTCCACCACCACCTACCGCTTCCATATTTTCCCACCAGAAGGGACCTCCATCCACCTCGACCTCCATTTCCTCAATTAGTGGTGCTGTAAGTGCACAACGTAGTAAATTTCGGCAACACACATCCTCCACTTCATCTGGCATTAGCATTCCCAATATTGCCTCCTCCGCCCCCCACAGACATTTGAAGTCCACAGTTTAGGACTTCTTTAGTGTTAGCCCAACATGGGAAAACATAGCCATTTGTACCATTTGTAAGCTTCAAGTTAGTTGTGGTAAGCTTGGTACCAACTATGGTACCGGAGGCCAGAGAGGTCATCTTGAGAGACAGCACACTGTCAAATGGCATGCGCACCTAAAGGAGATCAAGGCAGCCCAAATTGCAAGTCAACAAATTGTATCCGTTGATGTTTCATCTGATGATGAAGAGGAGGTAGACGCGTCAAACATTTCTTCACTTACACCCAGTACCCCTGTCAGCAGAACACCCCCTGCAAGATATATGAGCCACACTAAGAGTGTGGGAGAGAGTGAGACACCAATGCGAAAAAGTTTATCATCCTCGAGCGTAACTGGGTCGAAGAAGTCATCATCATTATCCCGTAAAATGGTCCAGCCCACCATTAGAAGCATGTTGTTTTCAGATGCGCCATTTGAACGCAACCACCCAACGGCGCATCTGTATAACACTAAGCTGGCTAAAATGCTAGCGCTGGACCTTCTCCCTTTTTCTTTTGTGGAAGGGGTGGGTTTTCTTGAATTAATGGCAACGCTCTGCCCTAAATGGAAGGTTCCGAGCCGGTTCTATTTTGCCAGAGTTGCGGTTCCAGTACTACATGAAGATGTGCTGGAGGTGATTGGGCAGCTTTGCAGAAGAGTGCTGTTCACACTATACATCTGACAACAGACATGTGGACCCGTTGCCAAGCCGTTGATTACATGTGCATCACTGCACACTGGGTCTCTTTTTCAGGGGTTAAAGCAAAGCTAAACGCAGGTGTTGACCCGGACAAAGTTTTTAAAGCTGCTCGGAAACATGCAACACTAGCCATGTTTGCCAAGGAGAAAAGTCATACAGGAGAAAACATTTTGCATGAGTTTAACACAAAGGTCTTTCAATGGCTGTCCCCAAGAAAACACATGATTGGTTATGTTTCCACGGATAATGGTGCCAATGTAGTTAAGGCCATGGATAAGGGTAACTATTTCAGAGTGCCGTGTTTGGCGCACTGTATAAACCTGGTTGTTAATAAATTCTTGAGTGAAGAAAGTCCAGTGTGCGAGTTACTGACCACCTGCCGAAGAATGTGCACATATTTCAACCATTCTTTTCAGGCCCGGAAGCAGCTGAGGTGCCTGCAACATGAACGTAAACTGCCAGTGAAAGCACTCATCCAGGACGTGGTAACACGTTGGAACTCAACCTTCTACATGCTTGAGCGTCTGTATGAGCAGTATGCGGTAGTCGATCAGTATTTCTTTACACTGGGTACACCTATGATGGACCTGAGGATACAGGTGGAGCAATGGAAGCTAGTTAAAAGCCTGACAAACATGCTTCGCAGGGTACAAAAAGGCAGTGGCAGGCAGAGTATTCTTTCCTTTTGATGACGCAGATGTTACAAAGTACAAACATTGGCTAGCTGTGTCAGCCAGTCGGTTTGAAAGAGAACGGCAGGAAATTGAAGGAAAAGGCAGTACATCAGCATCAGCAGGCCATCCGGAGTCAAAAAAATCCACTTCTGCATCTGTGGCTGTGGCAGAAGTGAGTGATTTTCCCTCTGAGCCGTTAAAGGCACCAGCAACCGTATCATCTGCACCAGACACAACAGTAACATTGTGTGAAGAAGAGGATTGGCTAACTCAGCTTGGGATTGCTTCTCAAAAGGTCCCAGAAAAAGTAAGCAAAGTGGAGGAACCCTGGAGAACCTTGAGTCGATGGTGCAGGACTATCTGAATGACTCAACAGAGGTCTATGTTCAGGATGACCCATTGGCGTATTGGCATAGGAAAAGAGAATTGTGGCCAGAGATCACCAACCTGGCTATAAATTACTTGTCTTTCCCACTCGCAAGCGTGTCTTCTGAACGTGTTTTCTGTGCTGTTGGTGGCATTGTAACTTCCAAAAGGACCCGCCTCTCGCCCAAAAATGTGGAGAGGTTAACAATGATCAAGATGAATCAGCACCTCATACCACCAGATTACAAAATACGAGAATGCACGCAGGAAGAAGACGAGGAGGACACCAACTTAACTGAGGGAAGTTTTTCTCTGTTAACTGACCTACTCCCATCTGAATTGGCAGAGTTTGAGGACAAGCTCTTCTTCCCTGACACCAAGCCCTGAAAATGAGTCAATGAATCACTAACTTTCTTTTTCGTCCTTATTCACTTTTTTTCCTGTGTGTCTCTCTTTCTTTGTTTTGCAAAATCTATATAAAAAAAACTTTAATCACCTAATCACAAAAACAAGCCCATCAGCAGAACTGTCTTCACTTATTTGCTTATTGATTTGAAGGTGCCACAGTCTGCATTCCTCAGGTTCACAAGTTCACAAGAACATGCTCCTCTATCCTCCTCCTCCAGACTCCTATTTCCCTCAAAGCAGATGGCTGGATTACGCCCAATGAAGAAAGACTCTGCACTTGTGGGGGTGTTCTACTTCTTTGTGGTTGAGTTGACGGGTCTGGGGCATTGCTGTGAAGGTCTAATACCAGATAAAAGTGGTTTGGAGAAAATCGGGTCAGAAAAAGATTTTGCACTTTTGATCACTTTCCTGTCTTTGGGGAGCTGTTTGGTGGACTTTTAGGTTGTTGGGGGTGGGTTTTGGGGTCTGGGAGCACTACTGGCACAGTCTAATGTTGATTGCATTTGTTTTTCAGGAAATCCATGGTGGAAAAGGGGAGTTAGGGCCTAGCTGCACAGTGTATTTGGACAGAATTGAAGGTAATAGGCCCATTTTGATTTTTGCCTGTTTGGCAGTGTTATGCTTTTTTGTGGGTTTCTGCATGGGTCTGGGGACATAGCTCGGAAGGTCTAATATCGGAATCAAGTGTTTTGGACCAAATCCATGGTGAAATGCTTTTTGCGTTTTTGCTCACTTGCCTGTGTTTGGGGTGCTGTTTGGGGGGCTTCCAGGTTTTTGTGGGTGGGTTTTGGGGTCTGGGAGCACTGCTGGGTATGGATACTTTTGATTGCAAGCAGTTTGAAGCAAATCCGAGGTGGCAAAGGGGAGTTAGGGTCTAGCTGCAGAGCGCGCGCGCAAAGTGATTTTGGAAATTTGCCTGAAAATTTCAAAGTCCCCATTTTTGTATTTTTGCTTTTTGGCTGTTTCGGGGTCTTCTACTTGTTTCTGCCTGGGTTGACGGGTCTGGGGCCATTGCTGGGAAGGTCTAATACCGGATAAAAGTGTTTTGGATAAAATACACGGTGAAAACGTTTTTCACTTTTTATAGTTTTTGCTCTCTTTCGTGTTTTGGGGTGCCTGTTTGGGGGGGGGTTCCTGGTGTTTGGGGGTGGGTTTTGGAGTCTTGGAGCAATGCTGGGTATGGATACTTTTGATTGCAAGAGGTTTGAAGCAAATCCATGGTGGCAAAGGGGAGTTAGAGCCTAGCTGCAGAGCGCGCGTGGAGTGATTTTGGAAATTTGCCTGAAAATGTCAAAGTCCCCATTTTTGTATTTTTGCTTTTTGGCGGTTTGGGGGTCTTCTACTTGTTTCCGCCTGGGTTGACAGGTCTGGGGCCATTGCTGGGAAGGTCTAATACCACATAAAAGTGTTTTGGATAAAATACATGGTGAAAAAGTTTTTCATTTTTCATAGTTTTCTCTCTCTCTCGTGTTTTTGGGGGCCTGTTTGGGGGGTTCTTGGTGTTTGGGGGTGGGTTTTGGGGACTTGTAGCAATGCTGGGTATGGATACTTTTGATTGCAAGAGGTTTGAAGCAAATCCATGGTGGCAAAGGGGAGTTAGGGCCTAGCTGCAGAGCACGCGCTGAGTGATTTTGGAAATTTGCCTGAAAATGTCAAAGTCCCCATGTTTGTATTTTTGCTTTTTGGCTGTTTGGGGGTCTTCTACTTTTTCCGCCTGGGTTGACGGGTCTGGGGCCATTGCTGGGAAGGTCTAATACCTGATAGAAAGTGTTTTGGATAAAATACATGGTGAAAAAGTTTTTCACTTTTTATAGTTTTCGCTCTCTTTTGTGTTTTTGTGGGCCTGTTTGGGTGGGCTCCTGGTGTTTGGGGGCGGGCTTTGGGGTCTTGGAGTAATGCTGGGTATGGATACTTTTGATTGCAAGAGGTTTGAAGGAAATCCATGGTGGCAAAGGGGAGTTAGGGCCTAGCTGCAGAGCGCGCGCTGAGTGATTTTGGAAATTTGCCTGAAAATGTCAAAGTCCCCATTTTTGTATTTTTGCTTTTTGGCGGTTAGGGGGTCTTCTACTGGTTTCTGCCTGGGTTGACGGGTCTGGGGCCATTGCTGGGAAGGTCTAATACCGGATAAAAGTGTTTTGGATAAAATACATGGTGAGAAAGGTTTTAACTTTTTATAGTTTTCGCTCTCTTTCGTGTTTTTGGGGACCTGTTTGGGGGGTTCCTGGTGTTTGGGGGTGGGTTTGGGGGTCTTGCAGCAATGCTGGGTATGGATACTTTTGATTGCAAGAGGTTTGAAGCAAATCCCTGGTGGCAAAGGGGAGTTAGGGCCCATGCTGCAGAGCGCGCGCGGAGTGATTTTGGAAATTTGCCTGAAAATGTCAAAGTCCCCATTTTTGTATTTTTGCTTTTTGGCTGTTTGGGGGTCTTCTACTTGTTTCTGCCTGGGTTGACGGGTCTGGGGCCATTGCTGGGAAGGTCTAATACCGGATAAATGTATTTTGGATAAAATACATGGTGGAAAAGTTTTTGCGTTTTTGCTCACTTGCTTGTCTTTGGGGTGCTGTTTGGGGGGGTTCCGGGTGTTTTTTGGGGTGGTTTTGGGGTCTGGGAGCACTGCTGGCACAGTCTAATGTTGATTGCATTTGTTTTTCAGGAAATCCATGGTGGAAAAGTGGAGTTATGACCAAGCTGCACAGCGCGTTAGGACAGAATTGAAAGAAGGCCGAAAATATTCTAAGTATGAGATTTTCCATTTTTGCTTTTTGCCTGTTTGGGGATGTTCTGCTTTTTTGTGGGTGGGTTGGCAGGTCTTGGGGCATTGCTGGGAAGGTCTAATACGGGATAAAAGTGGTTTGGAGAAAATACATGCTGAAAAGCGTTTTAGAAAAGGGGAGTGGTGATGAACAGAGTGTCTGAATTAAGCAGACCACTCTTACCCAGTCCAAAGATCAGGGCTTGATCCATCACCGTTATTTATCTCACTGCCCCATGCCAGCTCAGAACCTGGCTATATGCAAATCAGTCTGTCCCTGGCCCAGTGCATCATGGGAACAGGGCAGACTAAACTACCAAGCCAATTCTTCACCAGAAAGGAGACAAGCTACCGGGGACCGGTTTCTGGCATTTCAGCCGTCTTCGGCCCGGCTTGCTTGAATCCTGATGGAGCAGTGAGAAAGGTACTCATGTCTGAGTATACCCTGCCACACCTATAGTGGCCAAAAACGATTTAGAAAAGGGGGTGGTGATGAACAGAGTGTCTGAATTAAGCAGACCACTCTTACCCAGTCCAAAGATCAGGGCTTGATCCATCACCGTTATTTATCTCACTGCCCCATCCCAGCTCAGAACCTGGCTATATGCAAATCAGTCTGTCCCTGGCCCAGTGCATCATGGGAACAGGGCAGACTAAACTACCAAGCCAATTCTTCACCAGAAAGGAGACAAGCTACCGGGGACCCGTTTCTGGCATTTCAGCCGTCTTCGGCCCGGCTTGCTTGAATCCTGATGGAGCAGTGAGAAAGGGACTCATGTCTGAGTATACCCTGCCACACCTATAGTGGCCAAAAACGATTTAGAAAAGGGGGGTGGTGATGAATCATTTTTGTCCACCATAAGCGTGGAAGGGTATACTCAGATGTGAGTCCCTAGCTCATTGCACCATCAGGATTCAAGCGAGCCGGGCCGAAGACGGCTGAAATGCCAGAAACCGGTCCCCCGTAGCTTGTTTCCTTCCCAGTATAAGAATTGGCTTGGTAGTTTGGTCTGCCCTGTTCCCATGATGCACTGGGCCAGGGTCAGACTAATTTGCATATAGCCAATTTCTGAGCTGGGATGGTGCAGTGAGCTAAAAAACGGTGATGGATAAAGCCCTGATCTTTCGACTGGGTAAGAGTGGTCTGCTTAATTCAGACCCTCTGTTCATCACCACCCCCTTTTCTGAAAAGCGTTTTGGCACTTTTTTTAACTTAGGGCTCATTAGGGTTAGCACTAGCAGCAGGATTGCATGTGTTTGGGGATGTTCTAGATTTTTGCAACTGGGTTCTGGGGTCTTAGAGCACTTGTGGGAATGTGTAATTTTGGTTGCAAGTGGTTTGAAGAAAATCCATGGTGGGAAAAGGGGGATTTGGCCTAGTTAAAGACAGCGTTTGCCACTGTTCTTAACTTAGGGCTCGTTAGGGTTAGCAGTATTGTATTGCATGTGTTTGGGCGGGGGTTCTAGATTTTTACGACTGGGTGGGGTCTTGGAATACTTGTTGGAATGTCTAATTTTTATTGCAAGTGGTTTGAAGATAAACCATGGTGGAAAAGGGGGGTTTTGGGCATACTTTCTGAGTGCGTTTTGGCAGGATTTGAAATTAGGCCTCTGCGAGGTAGCAGCAGTATTCTGCACGTTTTTGGGAGGATAATGTGGGGTTGTTACAATGCTAAATGTACTTTGTTATGTAAGTAGATCCAATAGTCGTAGATGTTCTTAAATAGATGTTTATTAGTTAAAGTTGGTAACTAGGAAGGCCCCACCGGGAGCAGCATCCAGCTGCTCAGCCCCACTCATTCAAACTGCAAAATATGCATACTAAAAATCCAAACTGGAGAATTAATCTTCAGAAAATACACTGAAACAGATGGAGTGCCTCAAACAATGAGCACCTATGTGGCTCCGCAAAATATGCATACTAAAAATCCAAACTGGAGAACAAATCTTCAGAAAAATACACACTAGAATTGAACACCTCAAAACATTTGAGCACTTAAAGTGGTTCAAAGCAATAAAAAGGAAAATGTAGTCCCTGCACGACTCTTCGCAGTAAAAATGTGAACACCCTCTATTAGAATAGAGCACTATGAAATAAGTGATTCATCAAAACATACAGCATAAATAAATCTCAACACTTACCAAAAGTAGTTCCAAAACACATATCAGTATCACACGCTCCAACTTAATAATCACTAGAAATACATTAAATTGAGCATCACATCTCAAATTGTGCACTTATATGGCTCAACAAATTAAATCAAACACCTCCAATAAATTGAGCACATATGTGGTTCATTACCATAAAGAAAAATCTAACATTTCCACGACTCAGCATAGTAAAACCTGACAACTAAAAATCAACACTTAAAAAAAAATTTAATGAACACCTGAACAAAGGTTTCAGTACATAAGTAGCTCAATTCAGTAAACGTAAATTAATCCATCAAAATAACAGTAAAGAAGCACTTGAATAAAATATTTCAGCACATAACAGTTCCACGCAGTAAAAGTGAATAAATCAGTCACTCTGAACACAAACATGTAAATCAATACACATGTGTTTAGCAAATAATTCAAAATAAGAAACTTAAACAATAAAAGTAGTCACCGTTGTCACGATAATGCTGTAAGACCTTAGCTTTGCAAAAAAAATAAATTGACAAAATAAATGTAGTCACCGTTGACTCAATGCGCAGCTCCACTTCTTAAAGTCCGTGTAATTATTTCTCCACAAAACATTGCTGCCATGCTGATACAGAAAGTGAATTATGACGCTTTCTCAAGACACTTCATAGTTCCGGGTAGGTGTCAGGCAAACGTAATCACTCAGTGTCTCTGCTGGTTTACGACTTTCCTGTCATCACAGCGTGATGACTCATCATTCACAGCCTGCTCAAACTACGTTCTGGAATGCGGGGACAACAAAGCTGAAAGATTCCTTCAGGATGGATGTCGGCTGGCACACAGAAGATTAACGTCACAGGTAATCATTTTCAAATCCAAACAAAATGAAAATGTGCCGTTGCCTTTGCTGACGATCACACATGGGCTCCACACACAGTATTAAATCCTTTCCAGTGTAAAATAAAACACCACATGAAACCGTTTGAAAAAGAGGCTCTTGAGGCACAGTAAAAGTGAAATGAAAATGCGATCCCAGAGAGACAAACACATTCCGATTAAAATATCCAGGTCTCTTCTTGTTTGAAACCAACGATGCAGTGCAAGCAGGCAGGTTTAAGTAGCAAAGTATTCCAAACATTCAGAATAAATAGTGTGTAGGCAGGCAGGTTTCAAGAGATTCGCTCCACACACATGCCTTTTTAGTCACGAACTTTACAGTTTCAAAAATCCAGAAACGGAAATATGCACAGATGGTCAGAGAAAAGGCTTAACAATTGCTCCCACAGGGAGGAGGTTCAAACTACGTGAAACATCAACGTAACCTCATCAATCCTTGTTTTTGAATTTGACACAGCATATTTATGAAGGTAAAAACGTCGAAAGAAAGTTGCTCATCCACAATGAAAGCATATTTAATGGATGACAGAAGCAAAGTTCAAAACATCCCAAAATTGGTCGTAATAGCAGGTTTCAGGTCTCAAACTCCAGCTCACAAAATATTTAAAATAACAATTTGTAGACAGGTTGATTTAACCCCTTCCGTGCGGGGCGTATTTTCCGCCTGTGCTGACTCCGCCTTGCGCGGGCGGAGTCATGACGGAACGGTTCCGTCATCAGCACAGCTCACCCGTAGCTGATGACGGAACCGTTCTGTCATCAGCATGGAAGGGGTTAAAGCAATATGAGTCAAACATTGTCCAACGCCCAAAACATACCTTTAGAAAAGATGTATTCAGTAGGCTGTCAGATGTATCATGACACCGGTGGGGCATCAAAAGGCGTTGCTTGTCTTCTTTAAAAAGCTTTTCTTCACATCTTGTAGTTCCATGTATCAAATATAGTTCCTGCACGCGTAGTTCTTTCTCCCTCATCGCCATTGTTACAATGCTAAATGTACTTTGTAATGTAAGTAGATCCAATAGTCGTAGATGTTCTTAAATAGATGTTTATTAGTTAAAGTTGGCAACTAGGAAGGCCCCAGCGGGAGCAGCATCCAGCTGCTCAGCCCCACTCATTCAAACTGATCACACATTCAAACCATGCATACACGAACATTCTAATGACATCACACACACACAGGCTGAGCAGCAGGGAAAGAGATGATCAGAATATAACAGGGGTGTTCTAGATTTTGGGGATTGTCATCTCAGAAATTGACAGTATAATTTTTGCACTACACAGCGTGCTTTATATATTTTTTCTACGAGGTGTCTTTAACACTAACTGTTGTGTTTTTCCATCATCAATTACAGGCATGCTTTTACCCTGTGCTATTGATGTACTACTCAGGCTTACAATTAGCGATCCGCAAATCCGCATCAGGCAGTCAGTGGACAGTGTGTCTGGTCACCAAGATTGATCGACGGAGCATCCGATGGAATGAAGGAGTACCGCGAATAAGAGGAATGGCTGAATGCATCAACTTCAGAAATTCAACGGGACAACTACAAAAACAGTAACAGTATCCAAAATTCTCCTTATCTTTTAAATGATATTCTTGTGAACTTGAACTTACTTCTACGAGTGTGACTGTGTGTTTGTTTGATCTCTGCTTCAAATTCATCCCTCCAGCTATTTGATACGTCTTTGCTATGTTTAAAACTAATTTAATGTTCTAAGTGTTTATTCTCTCTGAGGGCAGAGAGGCAAGTGAAATTGCGTAATGACTACAGCCCTGTACTGTCAACTTGTTTCTTCGTACTTACTAGTAAGTTGCAGTAAGTAGTAGTACTACTTTTCAGTAACCTAACCATCCATTTAGTTCTTCTGGCATGCAGTAGTGCACTTCCTTTATGTCCCTTTAAAGATTTATCAATATCTTCTAATCCAAAGATGTGTTTCTCTTCATTTGTTGTTTGAGTGTCCATGTTGTGTTTTTTTCCTCTCTACCAAACTTTCCCAAAAAACCCCATTCCCATCCAATTTTCAAACCCTAACCCTCTTCCCCCGGGCTGTGTGGTATTTCATTGAGGTGTGACTGACAACAACAATAAATTCCACACACTTGCTGGGGAGGATAAGGTCAAAGCAACCAGAAGTTCATGTGCGCCATCGTGAATTGATAAGAACATCCTCCTCCTACACGACGTGAACAATCAAATGCTTAATGCTTAACTTACGTTGGCACTGCTTAGGCTACAATTTAGGGCACTGTTCTGTACCGTACTATCTAATGTACTGTTTCTAATGCTATGCTCAGGCCACTCAATGTTTAATTTCCTCTTTTTTTGATATGGTGATACTGCCAGCGTGTACCACTACTGCTACCAGCACAACAATGATATTACATCTGTCGAGGATTCAAGTCAACAACTAACCTTAATCACCATTTGCAATGCAGCCAGCCCTGGGGCTACCCCGATTGCCAAACACAAATCACAGGTAAGATAAGCATATTGGAGAGGTAGTAGAATAATGGGCTAGGAGGACTAAGTTGGGAGGAGACTAGGAGAGCAGAGACTGACAGTACTACTAGTAAAGTACATAAAGTACAGTAGTAGGGCTACTAAATTTACTAACTCGGTTACTTGCATTTTGGTAGATATCAGGACTAGATGTTTCATTCATGCTGGTAAGTTTTAAGAAAACAAACGTCCAGTAACCACCGCCAACCCCCACACAAAATAATATATGAACGCGTATACTGTGTTTTTGAAAGAAAAGTAATTATTAGAAAATATATATTCGTGTTGTTTTCAGCACAACAATAATAAAATAAATTACCCGAACTCACCCCCCCTCCCGAACCCAACCAATGTCAAAAAGTCCAAAGTCCCCTTTCCCAAACACCCAATACCCACCCCCCAACAGTCTCTAAAAAAGGGGCAAGGGACAGTCACTTCCTCCGGTGGCGTAGTTTGGCAAGCTGTTGCTGCATGTCCCGCTGCTCTTTGCGGAGGTCCCGGAGCTGGCGCTGATGTTTTTGGGCCAACCGCTCCAGGTAGTCCACTCTTCTGCGTAGCTGGCGCACACGAGCCTTCCAGGATCTGGGGGAGGCCGCTGATGTTGTTGCCGCTGTGCGGCAGCGGCGGGAGCCTGTCGGGCCACGGCTCCGTTTTGCTGGAGGCTTCTGGCTGGTGGACCCGGGGGCAGTGGAGGAGGATGTAGATGTTGATGTCTCCTCATGCTCCCGAGCCCACAACCGCCGATACTCGGCACAAATAGCCTCCAGCTTACGGGCCCTGGCCCGGACAGCCATCTCCTTACGGGTGAGCTTTTAGGAGTAGCATCTATGAATAAAGAAAGAAAAATACTGTAGCCAATAGTCTTTAACATAAAGTCAAAATAATTCAACGGAAGGTTGACACTCAGTAACACCAGCAAGTAGCAAACACAGTATAACATTTTGGCATGTATCTTTCCACCGTCTTTGTAAGCATGTGACACTGTGAGTTTCAGGAATTCCACTAGCAGCACTATAGGTGGACTCACTACTACATACATAGTCAGAGAGTACTAAAAAAAGGCCTTTTTTACTTTTTTTCTCTTGTTTTGCAAAATAAATTACTGGTACGTGAACTTGTGGTAGCCGCCATAATGGCAGCTCACTCAGCTTTCACCCAAGAAATACAAACACAGGCCAAGATGATGCAGACTCGCAGTACTTTAAGCAGTTCATGCAGGTGGGGATAGGCATGTCTTACTTTTCTATAGGGGTGGCACTGCCACTGGCCATACTTCATCCACTCAGCGTCTGCTCTACTACATCATACACCTCTGCTATCGACGAGGAGGATAAGAAGATAACATCCAGGCTTCCAAAGTACGTCTATGATTCTTCTTAAATTCTCAAATGTACCAAAATTTCTTTTTGTCAACAACCAACTAACACCCTTTTCATAATATTTTTGAAACCGCCGTCTTCTTTCTTATGTTGAATTGCATTCAACAAAACCATTCTTTACAGTCATAAATATTAAGACTCCCTCGTACTTTGTTTCACCCTTCTTTAACTTTTCGTTCTTCACATCCCTAAACTAAATCTGATATGACTTGGCTTCACAATAAAAATTTGCCAGCTGAGTTGAATTGAAATAGAGGGGGCCATTGGTTACCCGAAAGTACCGCCGCTAATGATAATAAGAGTCAAGGTTGACTGTCTTCTCCGTGATAGCCCAAATAGTAGTTCTAAATTAGTAAATGTTCTTGACAGTACAGTATACTTATACTAGTGTACTGTGTACTACTGTACAGTACATCATACACTCCTTTGCGAGCCTACTCAAAAAAATTTCAATAAGTAAGGAGTATAAAGACTTACCACCATCCGCCGCCGCTGAGTCTTCCCCCCCAGCTCCTCCTGTTGGGGCCGCCACATCCAGAGTGGACCCCTCCGCACTGCTGGCCCCGGCACTGGTGGTCATCTGTGCCGCATCAGATGTTGTGACGTCTAGGAAAAACATGTCATATTTTCAGATGCCATACACAACCCCCTATTTTGTCTCGTAATGGAAGAAAATGTTACATACCACATTTTTTATTACTGGGATTGAAAAAAGGAACGGTTTTGGGGAGGGTGTTAACCTTTTATATGCTTATTCCAATAAATGCTACACTTCTTATGACAACTGATGAATGCTTGCTTAACGTGCACCATTTTTCTCATTACAGAAAGAAGATTCCATTGCCCTTCTGCCAGACGATTCACCAACTACTACTAAGTCATCACCAGCAGTACTTTAAGTACTTTAAAGAAGGTGGGGGCTCCCGCACAGTTATTTTAATAATTTCATTTGTCTGTTAACTATTATTAAATTGGGTCATTCTAATTTCATTCATGGGAATGTTGTTTAAACTTTAACGTCATCTTCATCCATCAGAATACTACGCTATTAAAAATAAAGAAATAATGTTTTCATTTCTTAATTGAAAATAAAACTTTAAAACTAACAAACATGGTGTGGTTTTTGTTTACGAGTGAGTGAGTGAGCGGAAAGGTTTGAACTACTGCACTTGGCAGTCATGTTTCAGTGACTCAGATAGGCCGGGACTTGGAGGTAGTCTTCTTCTGTTCTTCTGGGTCGTAAAATCATTGGTCAGACACTCTAGATAGTCGGTCAGGGGATTGGGGGTTCAACTTCTGTTCGGACTGAGGTATGTCGAAAGTCAAACTGCACCTATCATCAACAATGTCCTATTTATCTTGTCCATACTTCTTTGTTTGCAGAATAGTCCCTGAAACACTAGCGGTATGGGATGTGCTCCTCTGAAATCAAAAAGGCAACTGCTAGCTTTTACTTGGTGTAAACAATGACATTTTGTTGTTGGAAATTGTCAAAGCACTTACATTAAGAAGACTGGAGTAGACAGCAAGGGCAACCCGGAGGACTGCACTCAGTGCCTAGAGCTATTGCTGTATCAGAGTTTTGTTTCACACCGTTTGCCGAATGGGCAAGCTTAGCTACTTACACAGACCGACTCATAATTGTAAATAGTAGAAGCACAGAGAGTGATGGTAGAGCCAGGATAAGAATGTAGAAAGTAGTCTACATTAGAAGAAGATCAAAGACTACTTTGTAAAACATAGAATTATTAGGAACCAGTTTATAAAGAATAGGAGCTGTAAAAGTTAGGGAAGTATAAGTATTAAAATTCCAATAAAACAACTTACTGGGGCCAGCAGAAGAGCCTGCAAGGGACTGCTCCTGTCCAACTTCTGTCACCGGAGTCTCTGTCGCCGCCGGCGCCTTGCCCCTGGGAGTTGCTGGTGATCATGAAATAAAGAAACACAACATGGATGATTGTTTTTTGGGAAATATTTGATTTCTTTGTACTCAATCTAAAATTATGTCGGGGAAACAAATTGACATCAATTGCATCTGATCTGGTCTACTTGGAGGATAGTAGTACGGTATTGCAGGATTCGCAGACCGTCTAAGAGGAAAGTTATGTAATTCACTAACTACATCAACAACAAAAAGGTTCTACCACGACTGCCATCACTCAGCAGCACGAGACGTCGCGTGACAGACACAGTCCGTCATCATGATTGCAGACCACTAACAAATGTCCTATAACAAGTAATAAATAATATACTCAATGTATCAATCCACCACTATCTCTTCAAAGTGGCAGCAGCAGGAGTATATTAGAAGGACTAGACTTGAGTCTACTGTCTCTAGCATTACGTAGTAATGCTCTCAAATGACTCAAAAGTTGCAAACAAGTAAGCATAGTAGCAACGCCAATAACCAGGCGAGCACCTGCAATGACAGAAGCTATTTAAACATTAATTTCCTGCAATGTAATCTAATCAGCAGCATTCGTACTCTTCAGGAAAAAAATAGATTAGCAATATAACAGAGCAGAAGGAAAAAAGTAATTATTAAGTGGCTACTTACCAAGGCCAGGGATCTCCACACCGAGCAGGTTGATCATGTCATGCTTGCGGTCCAAGATGTGATTCCACCGGTGCGTCACTTGGTGGTAGGTGCGCCGGACCCCAGACTCCTTATACATGCGCCGGCACTCCTTCTCCCACAGCTGGCGACGCTCCCGGAGGATGTAACCGGAAGCAATCCGCCCACCTGCTGCCACGGTCATAGGGAGGTGGACTTGCACAAAAACCATCAAGGCGGCCACCTCCACAGCAGAGAAGATCCCCCTGGGCTACACTTCCTCCCCCCTCCAACGCCCGCAAGGGAGCCGGGTACGTGGTGCTGGGCCCTTCCCCTTGCCCTTGTCACCTCCCATAGCCATGGTCCTGGGCACAAGAAGAAGGAAAGAAGAATAGGTGTGAAAAAAAATAAGAGAGAGAGCGAAAGAAATAAAGTAGGTAATAAAGTAACAAAAAGTAAAAAAAAAATATATATATAGATGTAGGAAATTGAAGAGAGAGATAATAAGCAAAAAAAACCAAAACAAAGTTCAGAAAAACATAGGATTACAAAGATGTAAGGTGGATAGAAAGGTAGCATGCCCAAAACCATGGCAGTGAATGAAAAACAAGATGGCCGCGCCCATAGAGGACCGCGTGGGTAAGTTCCCGAGATATTTCCCCCGCGAGCACGCAAAAACGCCCACGAATACCTAATCGAGCACCGCATATGACGTGAGCATGCAACGAGCGCCCGATAATGGAAACACGTCACGCTAACAAGATGGCCGCGCCCGTACATGACCGCATGGGCAACCTCGTGGTCGGTGCGCTGCAAGCGGTCAGCGAATAAGCAAAAAAACGCCTGAACACGCAAAAAAAAGAAATCAGCAGATTCTAACGAATTTGTGGATTACAAGATCGATTTCGCACGATTTTGCGTCCCGCAAATCTCGCGAAATGGCAGAAAAACAAATTTTGGAAAACTGAAAGCACTTAGCAGGTGCAAAAGTTCAAGCTAATTTGTAACCATTCCCTGTAGTGCTTCCTGGGGTGCCCCTCCAGAGTTCAGTTGCCTACTTTCAACTATTCTCTGACCCTGCTCTGACCCTCAAAGCAGGGTCAGAGAATAGTTACAAGTATGGCACAATGCTCCTGTAAAAAAAATAACTGCAACAGGAAGGTCTTACAGCTAAGGAAGCAGGTGCCAGACTTGAAGCACAAATTCAGTGACACATTAACCAGCCCCAAATTAACTCATCTCAGTTGAGGCTGGGAAGGTGTGCTTTGCTTTCCCCCCATAATCTACAGTGGTGAACAAGTGGGTGGTAGTGGTGAACCAGAGGGTGCTGTGATAAACCAGAGGGGGGCAGTGGGGATCCAGAGGGTGGCAGTGGCAAACCATAGGGTGGCAGTGATGAACCAGAGGGGTGGCAGGGATGAACCAGAGGATGGCAGTGATCAACCAGAGGGTGGCAGTGATAAACCAGAGGGTGCTGTGATAAACCAGAGGGGGACAGTGATGATCCAGAGGGTGGCAGTGGCAAACCAGAGGGTTGCAGTGATGAACCAGAGGGTGACAGGGATGAACCAGAGGATGGCAGTGATCAACCAGAGGGTGGCAGTGATGAACCAGAGGGTGCTGTGATAAACCAGAGGGGGACAGTGATGATCCAGAGGGTGGCAGTGGCAAACCAGAGGGTGGCAGTGATGAACCAGAGGGTGGCAGGGATGAACCAGAGGATGGCAGTGATCAACCAGAGGGTGGCAGTGATGAACCAGAGGGTGCTGTGATAAACCAGCGGGGGACAGTGATGATCCAGAGGGTGGCAAACCAGAGGGTGGCAGTGATGAACCAGAGGGTAGCAGGGATGAACCAGAGGATGGCAGTGATCAACCAGAGGGTGGCAGTGATGAACCAGAGGGTGGCAGGGATGAACCAGAGGATGGCAGTGATCAACCAGAGGGTGGCAGTGATGAACCAGAGTGTGCTGTGATAAACCAAAGGGGGACAGTGATGATCCAGAGGGTGGCAGTGGCAAACCAGAGGGTGGCAGTGATGAACCAGAGGGTGGCAGGGATGAACCAGAGGATGGCAGTGATCAACCAGAGGGTGGCAGTGATGAACCAGAGGGTGCTGTGATAAACCAGAGTGGGACAGTGATGATCCAGAGGGTGGCAGTGGCAAACCAGAGGGTGGCAGTGATGATTCAGAGGGTGGCAGGGATGAACCAGAGGATGGCAGTGATCAACCAGATGGTGGCAGTGATGATCCAGAGGGTGGCAGTGGCGAACCAGATGGTGGCAGTAATGAACCAGAGGGTGGCAGTGACGAACCAGAGGGTGCTGTGATAAACCAGAGGGGGACAGTGATAATCCAGAGGGTGGCAGTGGCAAACCCGAGGGTGGCAGTGATGAACCAGAGGGTGGCAGTGATGATCCAGAGGGTGGCAGTGGCAAACCAGAGGGTGCTGTGTGTGAGAAGTTGGGCTGGTATATGATGATCCCTATTCTAGTGAGCACCTTGCACCAGTCCAAACGACCCTTATGGTGATTGGTTGTAAGTCAACCTTATAGACCAGCTATCCTAGTGGTAGCATGGCCAAAAGCAGTCTTAGGCTAAACTCAAGAGGGCATGTGAAGCCAGCTGTTTTACCATATGCAATCCTTTAAATACCAAATGAAAGGACACCACACAAATTATATATTATAAAATATATGTATTTGTTTCTAGAATAATCCCCTTGACTCTTTATGAGCACAGGAGCACAAGCGTTAAACAAAGAATACAGTATAACATACAATAAGATGCACAATTATGGATAGGCAGGGTGGCCACTCAAACCATATATTAAGAAAGTGGTATAAGTACCACGTCACAAACAATGAACAGGCCTAGGGCCTAGGGAATCACTGGGCCTACACTGGACTAACGAAGGTTAGGACATAGGAGGCCCACAGGATGCGGGTGCAGTGTCTATAGGCAACTGCGTTTACCATACAAGTCAAAGGTGCGTAAAAATCTGAAAGTTATAGGTTTAGGAGTCTTCCGACTGGACTAGAACTTACCCACTAAAAAGTAGGACACTAGAGGTGTAAACCACTAATGGAGCACCAGTGTAATCTCGTTACCTCACCCACAGGAAGTGGGTGCATAGGTGCCAAAGTGCGTCAGGTTTCTTTGTGGAGTTCTATGGAGCCTGGAAGTAAAGATGCTGCAGGCGGCCAGGAGAGAAGAGTCCGGTTGGATCCAAGGGTGGATCGAAGATGTAGAGTACCTGAAAGCAGAGGGGACCGAGTCTAGGTCACTAGCCAGTGACCAGGATGGAACCAGGACGGAACCAGGCAGTGTCGGGTTGCGATCAGGTGCTGTTGAGTAGTTTGTCTCCGCTGCCACATGGACCAGGAAGGATCGAAGATGACCAGCTGGTGGACATGAGCTGTCCCACAAAGGCTCTTGCTGTCGGCGGTGGGGGTTCTCAAACTGGAGTCACCAAACTTTGGCAAATGCAACCCAAGCAGGACTCGAAGATGTCTTCTGGATCGGACCGGGAAGGTCAGATCGATGGCTCCTTTTCAGGGGAGCTAGGGCCAGTCTGGAGCAACCAGACCAGCAGTGTAGTTTTGATGGATCGTTGTCACAGAGGCCACTAGCCAACTGGCAAGCGACCGGACAACGCTGCAAGCAGGAAAAGTACAAAAGGGCCCCATGCAGCACTCGGTGAGTGTGGAGGGGTGATCTTTAGAGCACAGGCTGCTTGGGGCTGGGGCTTCTCAAACCCCAAAGCACAGCATCAAGGGTGCCTCGGGAGCTGCACAGGAAGCACTTTGTCGAATCTTCAAGATGCCGGTCCCACGTCTCTCGTCGCCTCCATGGGTCTCAGCTTTGCCAGGACTGTGGATCGGGCTGTTGGATGTCTGAGAGTCTGGGTCTTGTTGATATCTGTTGTTCGAGCTCCGGCGGGAGCAATGGCAAAGAAAGTCTTGATGCGCTGATGGTGCCTGCTTGCACAGGGTGGCCACTCGATGACCACAAAGGAGATTCTTCAGTCTTCCACGTCGAGTGGGATGTCGAAGGGTCCAGAGTTTCATTTCAAAGTTTCAGTCAGGATGATCTGGTTTGCATTGGCACAGCTACTACCTTTATTCCAAATCTAGGGGCTGGATCTCCTGGTAGGTCCCTTATAATGGGTGGGACCCAGGAAGGGGGTGGTTACACCCCTTCTCCCTTTGTCCAGTTTCGCGCTAGAGCTGGGGCTGGAGAGCCCCAGCACCGGTTTGAACTGGACTTTGCATGGGACACCTTGTGTGCCCCAGGCAGTTTTTAGTTTCATTCAACCCTCCCTGCCCCAATCCACAGCATTGAACCAGAGGGTGGCAGTGATGAACCAGAGGGTGGCACTGGTGAAGCAGGGGGGGGGGGGGTTAGTGATGATCCAGAGGATGCAGGGATGAACCAGAGGATGGCAGTGATCAACCAGAGGGTGGCAGTGATGAACCAGAGGGTGCTGTGATCAACTAGAGGGGGACAGTGATGATCCAGAGGGTGGCAGTGGCAAACAAGAGGGGGGCAGTGATGAACCAGAGGGTGGCAGGGATGAACCAGAGGATGGCAGTGATCAACCAGAGGGTGGCAGTGATAAACCAGAGGGTGCAGTGATAAACCAGAGGGGGACAGTGATGATCCAGAGGGTGGCAGTGGCAAACCAGAGGGTGGCAGTGATGAACCAGAGGGTGGCAGGGATGAACCAGAGGATGGCAGTGATCAACCAGAGAGTGGCAGTGATGAACCAGAGGGTGCTGTGATAAACCAGAGGGGGACAGTGATGATCCAGAGGGTGGCTTTGGTGAACCAGATGGTGGCAGTGATGAACCGGAGGGTAGCCGCGCTGAACCACAGGGTCGCAAACAGGCTGGACACGTAGAAACAACATGGTTGCGACCGTTGCGACCACACAAGTAAGTTTGCGTTCCCGAACTTGTACAAAACCCTCGCGAACTGGCAAAAACAGCAAATTTGCACGAATTCGCAAATTTTGCGAATTGCGAGTTCGCTTTCGCACCAATTCGCGGATAGCGAATTCGCAAATTTCGCCCATGCTTACTTATTTTATTGGTGAAAGATTTAGCTAAAGAGATCACCCAGAATTCCGAGTACGCACACAACGGCGTACTCATTTTAGGAGAGGTAAATTCCCTCACAATAGAAAAAATCTCTTTGCTGGTGTTAGAAGCATCCTCGATTCTTCTAGAGAAATATACTTTCTTCTCTAACAGGATGTCCTTGTGGTAGGATTTAATGGAAGCCCTATATGACAACTTTGCCGTGATGTCATAACGTCGACGCCTGGACCTCTCCACGATCTTACATTGCCGCCGCTTTAAGGCCAAAGCTTCAGAAAACTAGGGAGCAGAGGATCGACTGGCGGGCTTGCGGGAAGAAGTCACAGGGGCAAGTTCGTCTAGCCTTTCCGTAAACCACGTCTGCAGAGAGTCAAGATCCTTCTCTAAAGTGCCAGACAACGGGCACGGGTGGAGTAAACAAGCCTGAGCTAACATCTCTGGAGTGACACAATGGTAGGCATGTGGGGCTTGACAAGGCTGGCTGGGGGTATTACACGCTGGTTTATTAGCGCACAGAATGTGGAAGTTGACTAAAAAGTGGTCTGACCATACCACTGGTGAAGGGGCGAAGATATCAATGTGGGTGGTGGAGAACACTTGATCAAGCGTGTGGCCCCTGTTATGGGTGGGTAGGGACAGGTAGGGAGAGAGTCCTAGGGGGGAGGTGATATCGCAGATCTTAATGGTATCAGCATCAGTCCCGATATCCATGTGGATGTTAAAATCCCCCAGTATCATACAGTGCTCCGCTTTTAGGCAAAGTGTCGACGCCACGGCATACATTTCTTCGTGAAAGGAGCCTCTGGGTCCCGGTGGCCTATAAATCAGTAGTCTGTACAAAGATTGGTGCGATGACACAGATATGGAGAAGCCCAGGGATTCACAGCCTAAAATGTCATCAGTTGGAATGATGGAGCATGTGACACCCCTGTTCACCACCATCACAACACCCCCACCCCTGCCTTTGACTCTATCCTGTCTAAAAATGACATATTTAGGGGGAATTGCAGCAGCTATGTCTGGGTTAGAAAATTCACCCAGCCACGTCTCTGTAAGGAATAGACAGATCGGCTCCTCAACGACCAGGAGCTCATAAATGTCTAGAGCATGTTTGCTCAGAGATCTCGTATTCAAAAGCAGACATGAGCGCTTGATGGGAGGAGCAATAGTGACAGAGGCGGAGACGTTGCCCGGTAGCCAACCGCAACCAGGACAGCGCCTCTTGCCTTTATGCGGCCCAGGAAAAACCGTGCAACAATTGCTCACCTTTTTCCTGAGAGAGAATAATGTGTTGTTGAGTGTACTGGAATTATGTAGAGTGGGATTGTGTGTCAGGGAGTGAAAATATATGGAATAATATTTTGTGTTGTGTAGTGGGATGTTGTGCAGATTAATTATGTGGTGTGCTGAATGTTGTGGCATGATGTGGTATAGTGTGGTGTGGAATGGATGTATGTGGTGTGTCGTGTAAATGTGTTGTTGAGTTAAATTATGCCGTGTGTTGCTGAATTGTGTGGAATGATAATGTGTTGCGTGGAACTGTGTGGCATTGAGTGACATTATACTGATTAGAGGGCCCGATTCACAGAATGAACTTAAAACTCAATCTGAAACTTACTACTATTTTGGTATTCACAGAATGAACTTACTACTTTTGATATTCACAGAAGTTAGGATTTTGTCTTAAGTTTGTCTTAAGACAAACTTAAGACAGACTTAAGACAGACTTAAGACAAACTTAAGACAGACGTAAGACAGACTTAAGACAGACAAAATCCTAACTTAAGTCTGTTTTAAGTTTGTCTTAAGACAAACTTAATACAAAATCCTAACTTCTGTGAATACCAAAAGTAGTAATTTCATTCTGTGAATGCCAAAAGTAGTAAGTGCATTCTGTGAATGCCAAAATAGTAGTAAGTTTAGGATTGAGTCTTAAGTTCATTCTGTGAATCGGGCCCACAATGATGTGGTATGATGTGGAGTGTATTTATGTGTATTGTTGCTACGTGGCATCAAATGTACTTAAAAGCCACTTTGAAATTCAGATACCAGCAAAAGAGTGGTAAAAATTAGAAAACATAAATGAGACCGAGGGCTGCCTTTCAGCCTACAGAAATGCATGCTTAACAGTGGCGGTTCCTCTGCTAAGGCGGGGGAGCTATGCCTCACTGCTGCAAAGCAGTGAAAGAAAGAACAAATGCAACAATAATAACTCAAGGGTATTATCATTGTATTTGTTTATGCTGCTGAGCAGCTTTGAGGGGTGGGCAGGCTGCTCTGCTCTCAGAGCAGGTGAGGAGTTGTTTGCCCACCCCAAGTGTCCAATGACTGTTTGGCCAGCCCTCTGGGGGCGTCCAAAACAGTAATGCACACTTTGCATGTTCTCCATGCAGGCTGCATTACAGCTTGTGTGAAGAACCATGGCTGAGCACCGATCCACGATGCTCAGACTAATCACAACACTGCATTGCAGCATTGTGATTGGCTTAGGGGAGGGAGCCTGGCTGCCTCCTGTTCCGGCCCCGGAGAGGAGAAACTAAGATGACGCGTGGGGGAGCGGCGAGAATGTAAGTTTTTCACTTTTTTTTGTTTTACATCACATGGCAACTCCCGGATGCGTGCCAGCCACTACTGTTAGTTAACATATTGTACATTGTATTTATATAGCGCTTACTACCCCTGACAACGAGTTGAAGTGCTTTGTTATGAGTAGCGTACTACGACGGAACCCAAGTTTAGAGGTTAATAGTATATTAGTAATATTTTTTCTTTGTGCACATCTTTCCTGTTGTATTGTCCAGTGCTGATGTCTGCACATCCAGACCTATACCAACAACATCAAGGATGTGCACATCAAAACGCTAGACATTGCTGTACCGTCCTGCAAAATCTGCATGTACAAATGGTGCTTCTTGGAGCTACAATTCACTTTAATATTGTTGGGGTGCAGAGGCTCCATCCAGGTGCACCTCATGAGAGCACGATTCTGGGCTGCAGTGCTGTTTGTATGGATAGCATGAAGGGATATGTACAAGGAAAGCCGTAGTGTTTTATACCAGTGCCATTTCATCCGCATGGGAAGGATGTTGGCAATTGTGGCCCACAGAACGTGCTTCAGATTTGGTGCGGGAGACTTCACCAGCTGCGTCACCAGATCGGGTGACCAGCGGCAACACAATCAAAGCTGGCTGACAGCCATAACCCCACGAATAGGGTCTCACAATAATTAGTAGCTGCAGATTCTGAATACTTATCTGCATCACAGAATATAGAATCTGCTTCATGAGGAAACTTTAATTAAATGGAATTCTGGTCTCTTTTACTCTTGAGATCATCTATTACTATTTACCTTCAGAACGGAAGTAAAACAAACAATAAGGACCGTAATCATAGGAATTTAGCCCTGATGAAGTCGCTGTGTACTTCATGGTAGCGACGAAACACGTGTTGGCTAGGCTAAGACTCTGCACCAAGGAATGCACAACAAGGACAATAAATCCTGGAACCACACAAAGCAGTGGATGAACAGTGTTTCTTTCTTTCCTACACTCATTACCATACTAACTTAAATCTATGTACCACTAGCATGTGCAGAGCTTTGTCTGTGGTTTACCACAATCTAGGGAGAGAGGTGGTTCTCCCTACCCTTTTGCACTGCACTTATGCCTAAGTTCACCTTATAATATTTGCGTACTGACTTAGAGCGCCTTTGAGCCCCCTCACCACCCTAGAACAACCACCGGGCGTGCAGTGTCTTTACCTCTCTGTTCACCTCCTCTTTTCCCCCAGCCCCAGTTGGTCCTACCCAGCAGAACTGGGAATCACTGTTGTAACTAGAATAATGCACACAAAGAAAGGGGAAGCAAGTCAAGGAGGCAAAAGGTACTTACATTTAGGGACAATTGCAAAATATGTGAGGGAGCTAGATATCATTTCTTTTGAATGTTTTGCTAAATGTTTTTATGGCTGGTATGCAAAATGTATTTCTTTACTGTTTGTCATTAGAGGTTCTATTCTCCAAGGTAGAGGTTCAGAGCTGCTCTTCCTCTTACTTTTGTCATTACAGGTTGTATTCCCAGAGATTCCAATCTTACCATTTCTCCTTGACTTTGTACTAGATTTCTGATGTATGTGATGATCAGAGTCAAGGACATTGCCTGTTGGGAAAGAGTATCTAACTACACTGTGCAGGGCGTTAAGACTGCAAGTACATTTTTAGTTTTTATAACTGCAGTGCTCCTAGTCTTTACCAATGTTACTGGCTCTATAAGCTTTAACCCCTTAGCTGCGGCGGCTATTCCGCCGCAGTGCTAAGGGGGAGGGTGGGCCCTGCGGCGCTCCTGTGCTCGTGACGGAACCGCTTCGTCACGAGCCTCGGGTGGGCTGTGCTTGTGACGGAACGGTTCCGTTACGGCCCCTTCAATCTATAAGTAAGTCGGGGCCCCGACGAGTATTAGCTTACTGTTTCACCACTCGGTTTGAAACAAATAGCGATAACCTTCTTTTCTCACGTCTTTCATAGGTTTAAACCAATGAAACCTACTACTCGCACGTAAGTGTTCTCTGATATTCGTTTGCACTTCCCCCCCCCGCTCCACTTCACCTTCCTCGCCGCTTTTATCACTACCCCCACGGTGCACAAGGCACACTCTTTCACCCGCAATAAGATCACCATTTAAGCATGTGTATTCATGGATTGTCAGATTAATGAACATTGTTATAACATTTAAAGCATACATGTATGTTTTACTTTGGGTTAGTTCCATGTTTTAACAGTGTTTACCATTACATTTTCAGCGCTCCTTGAAAAAGGGCTTGTCCTGCCCGAAATGCATTGGAGCATTCGCTTCATGTGAAGCCTAACAGCGTTGAATTATTTCGCCATATGCATTAATATGGATAAGATGAAGTTATAAAATGCAATCAAATGAACTTTGAGAAACTTGAACAAAAATTAAAAGCAATTTATTCTTGAAACCCAAAGGAGTCTGTCGTATTTATGACGAACCCAACGGTGTGCCCAAACACAAGGATGCGTTTACATACCCCGTAACGCACTCAACCAGCCACAACTTAGCAATGTCCACAATGTCCCCAGGGGCCATATAACACCCCCCCTCCCCCCCCCCTGTAGTCTCGGGGATGTACAGGGGTTGCCTAGATAGTCATTCCATTCACTCCAAACCCTCCCCCATTTGCCAGGGCATTCTCTATTGATATAGACCGCCTCCTCCACTACCATACACCAGTCAATATCTCTTTTCCAATCCATCAAGGAGGGAGTTGTATTTGATCACCATGCTTGTGCTATGTTTCTCTTAGCAATCATAAGTGCGGGGGTCACCCCTATTTGGTCTCCTCTCCCCTAATCTGTTGCTTCCCACACACTGAGGAGACTCTATTTTGCCGAGCTGAGCAACTCACTCCTGTACACTTCCTTTAAACACTGCAGTGCTGTGGCTCAATACTATTGGATTTTGGGGCAAGCCCATATTATATGAAAACATATGTGCTATCTAGTCAACAGCCCCTATGACAGAAAGCTTCAGTTTGTTTCCCCATCTTTACCAAAGTGGTGCCTGAGATGTAGGCCCTATGACGAATTTTGAGTTGCACCAAACAAAAGCGGGCTGTGATGGTTACCTCCCGGGGGGACGCCAGTGCCTCCATCCATTCCTCCTCTTGTATGTCTGTGATTTCACTCTCCCTTTTCTCCCTTAAGTTGGTCAGCTGATCTGTTGCATTGCTTATTAATTTCTTATATGTCAGTGAGATCACCTTTTTTAGAGATATGTTCCCACAACAATCTATTTTAAGAGGGAACGATTCCGGCAGGGGTTCCCCTCTTGGAAAGACAACCCGCAAGGCGTGTCGGAGTTGTAAGTAGCGAAACGTGTCTATGGAGGCCAAGTTATAATCTTTTTGCAAGTCCGTAAATGGTCTTGCATACACTTTTCCATACATCTCCCACTGTTGGAACGCCCAGCAGATCCCCTGTCTCTCTCCCAAACTGTCAAGAAGTTGGGACTCCCTCCTGTGTTATTTTCTTTCTCCATCCCATCTCCCCCAATGTTGAGTGCCAAATCTGGAATGTGAGAGCCGTGGGACCTATCAGTTGAAGTATCTTTAGTGGGGTTTATAGGGCACGTAGGTACTCTCTGGGCCCCAGCGTCAGCCGATCAATCTGGTATGCGGGTTCATTCATAGGCTGGTCCGCCCATTGGTTCACTACCATTAGGTGCTGTGCTCTGTGGTAGTTTTTGGATGTCAGGGAGCACTATACTACCATCATACCGCCCCTTTGTAAGTTTACTGAGCGCTATTCTTGGACCACCACCATCCCACAGCAACTTTCTGATCTTGCCCTGTATATATTTAAAATATTAGTCTGACACCAGAAAGAGGGTATTGTAAGGAGGTAAAGGAAGCGTGGGAGCACCATCATTTTACAAAGGGTAGGCCTAACTGAAAGATTTAGAGGAATAGCCTTCCATTGGTATAAATGCTCCTTCAATCAGTTAAGCTGGGTTTTAGATTTTTAGCCCTAAACAGTTCTTGATATGGTGTAACAAAAATACCCAAGTATCGGAACCCCTCTGTCACCACCTGTGCTTCGCATTCCCTTGACATTTTTGGTGCCTGCCCGTATAGACTGTTTAGAGATTCTTGTCCAGATTTACTTACACTTTGAACTGAGTTTGATTTAAAAAAATGACTCAACTCAGCACACATTGTTGTGGTGGGATTTACTTTCCAAAGCAAATCATGATTGGTGCCCTCAATAATGCAAAGTAGAAGTATGCCCTGTCTTGCTCTTGATTCCATGCAACCACCCATAGGTTTGGAGATAAATCCTTATCAACTAATATTTATAGACGGGATTTGAGTCAAAAAATTACATCTCCTTGAGGAAGGCGTAACAGTGAAGCAACTTTTACATTTCTGCATGTTTATCAAACTTTGCATGTGTGTTGCACTGTACAGCACACATACAGGGGGAAGAGTCTTAAAGAATATGTTTGTACCAGAAGGACCTGCTTTCAGTACAAAACCTATGCTTGACATAATTCTCACACTCTTGGACTAAGGTCAGGGCCACTAAAATTGTTGTTAGGGCATTGGATCAAACATTACCAAAACAGTGACTATCAGTATTGCTGCAAAGTAGAAGACTAGTCGCAAAGGTTGTTGGCTCACGTCTCTGTTACTAATTGGTGTATTTGGGTGTTTAATTGGTACTAGTGAGTTTAGACATTTGCAGAGACAGTGTTAGCATGTATGAAAATGGCAACGAAAAAAAATAATGCTTTCACAAAATAATTTGCAACATTATGCCACATAATTTGCCTTTTCTTGACACATAATTCAACCCTGATACATAATTTGGTCTCCTCCTGCCTCATAATTCCAGTGGTCCTGACTATGGAGCAAGGTAGAGGGGGGTGAGACAACAAATTAACGGGGAAAGCAGAGCCAATGGTTGATTTTAGCTCTTAAGAGCCCATGCACAAGTCAAGGCTTGAAAATATGTGGCTTGTCAATCATGCAGCTCATATCATTTTAGAATATGGTGAGTTGTTTTGAAAATTAAAAAAAAATTCAAAAGTGGAAACATAACACCTTTGTCTGGGCCACTGAATTTATACAATTCTTTTGCTGAAGCTTTCATCATATTATTTTTGATTTGCCGCCATTGCATCATAATCCATCATCTGCTGGGCCATGGCCAAGATGGCGACAGCTACAGATGCTCAGCGAGGAGCTCCATCCCGGCCCAGACCAGAAACCTGAAATACATGGAGTGGTAGCCATGTAAGGGCTCAGACAATGCTGCCCACATCTTGTAAGGAGACCCACAAGCTGTGGGGATGAATTCTGATGCAGGTTGTGCCCTGTGTCTCAGTCACCGAACGTGATTAGGCAGACGGCCCTGCTTGCGATGTAGTGGGGAGGTGCAGCGCAGCGGCACACTTCTAATCAAGCGCTTCCTGGAGAATGGACCCTGGGCTGCATGGTTGACAAGGCTATGGTGGAGGATCCGTGACTGGACCCAGGCTGCAAACCGGATAGGCAGAGACTGTTGGCTGTGACGCTTCATGGGACAAAGCAGCCGGGCCAGGCAGGAAAACATAGCATGGTGTAGACTTGGTGAATGAATGCTGTGTTATTGCATAAACAGTGACTGAGCAGCTGAGAGCGGAGCCCGGAGATAGTTGCGGATCAGAAGCACTGTGCACAGCACACCCTGACATATGTGGGAGAAAACCTGCACCTGAGATACTTGGAGGATGTCTGATCTGGGACTCCAGCAACCAAGGCTACTGGGCCAAGTGGTAGGGCAACAGCGCCATCACTAGACAGAGACTTGCGTGGGGGCTTGCTCATCAGTGCAACCCTGAGCATATTGCCGATAAGATGAGCTCCCGGGCCAAGACAGCAGTGGCCGTTGAAAGAGTGACTGGAGAGTGCAGAGACACTCTGAGCTCAAGAGCTAAGCAGAGGAGGAGTGGCTGCTGAGACCCTTGATTTAGACTGAAGAGAGAAAGAGCTGGCATTGTGGTTTGATGAGAGAAACTGAGAGGAGTCCTGAGTCGCTGAGACCCAAAGAGGCAGACATACGAAGTGCAGAGTTCAAGGAGCCGTATTTGAGGGGGCCAGAGAAGCGACAAACCTCATGGGCAGAAGAGAGGTGCACTCATTTGACCACACGGTGGATGAAGAGCACAGAGAAACAGACTAGGAAGCCCATATCCCAATAGACCACAAGAACTAAGACCAAACGATGCGTGCAGAAGAACTCAACTAATCACTGGAAGGCTGTGGGAAGTGGTTACTTGATACTCACAACAGGCGTCAGTGTGTGCTAAGGCTAATACTGGGGATCCAGGCTGGTAGGCATTGCAGGTGCATCGGGAAAGTGAGTACAACCAACGCATACCAACTTTGGACATGGCTGACGCAGCCCCTTAGGGAGCACAGATGGAAGTGTGGACTTGGCCATTTTTGCAGGGTGATCCCTGAACTTTTTGCCTTCCTCCTGTATTTTTTCTAACCTGCTGTTGGTGGTTTTATGACTCCGGGCACTTTACCACTGCTGATCAGTGCTCAAGTGCATATGCTCTCCATTGTAAATTGTTGTAATGGATTAGTGATTTCATGTTTGGATTATTTGATTTACTTGTCAGACCCTAGTACAGTGCACCATGTGTGCCCAGAGCCTGTGAATAAAATGCTGCTGGTGGGCTTGAAACACTGGTTGTGCCACCCACAGAAGCAGCCTTGTAAAATGTGGCTCAGGTCTGCCATCGCTTAGCCTGTGTGCAGTCTGTGACTGGCTTGTCGACTTGGCAAGTGTAATCACTTGCCAGTCCCTAAAACGTCCCTTTTCTACATATTAGTCACCCACAAGGTAGACCCAAGGGCAGGGTGCTTTGTATGTAAAAGGTAGGACATGCCCTGATGTATGTGGGTGTCCTGATAGTGAATTACAGCCGATTTTGTTTTTCACTATTGCAGGGCTACCTGTTCCCAGGGGTTATTCAGGTATGTATTCCCCTTTCCCTGAAGGACACCACTTCCTTCGTAGGGGATCTTCACGCACTGTCAGATGGACAGGGGTCGGGAGATCTGTGCCAAGCAGACTGTGGCACAACATAGGAGTTATGCGTTACCCTAGGGGGCTCTGTGCTCCCCAGGAAGTCCTGGTGCACCAGGCAGGTGCTCAGCCGCAGGGTTTAGTCCATGGGTTGGGAAGCCAGGTCCAGGTGATGCCTAACCTGGATGAAAGGACAACTGTAATCAGTGTCCCTACCAATTTGTCTCCCGGGGGCACCGCTCCAGGTGCAGGGCCTCAGTAAGGGGGACGGGGAGCGGGCAAGAGGGCAGACTCACCCCTGACCTCTGCCCAGTATAAGGGTATAGACACTAGGTTGGGATCACAGTTGCAGGATATAATCCCTGAACTGGTGGGGGAATTGTGCAGGACACCTGCCATGGGTGACCTGGCAATTCTGGAAGGGGGTACTGCTGCAGGTGGGATTTTGAAGAGCCCCCAAGAGGAGGATCGGGTGTGAGAAAGTCCACCCTAGTCTCCTGTCCAGCCACTGGGTACAGGCCCACGGCTGGTGGGTCAGTGTCAGAATGTCATACCTAACCTGACAGGAGGGAGAGTGGATCAAGAGTGCCAGGCACCTGGGGCTACAGCCCCCCACTCTCTGACGCCAGAGAGGTTGGAGAACAATGAAAGGCCTGGGGTCTGGCTCTCCTCACTGACAGTTGTCAGTGGCCAATGTGGCTTGCTGTCCTGGTGGACAGGGTTGCCCCTAGGAGAGGGACTGGAGTCGCACCCCAGGGGTGGACTGGGCCACACCACTGTGTTGGCCATGTGGGTACTGTATGTCTGTTGGGACACACCTGTCAGCAAGCTATGGTTAGGTGCTTCACATATGGTGTCCACGGGCTCTGAAAGTATGGACAGAGGGATCCAAATGAGTTCAGATTGGGGTAGAACTGGAGTATGCCCCTGCAGTTGCGGGCCAGGGTCCATGTTCTATCGCCCAAAGCAGGGAAGCCCATCAAGGTAGTGATTGGTCTACCCTGCGTTTTGGCTGGAAGGGGGTTGTGTTGGACTTGGCCCTTTATGCAGGGTCATCCCTGAAGTTTTTGCCTTCCTCCTGTATTTTTTCTGACCCTTTGTTGGTGGTTTTATGACTCTGGGCACTTTACCACTGCTGATCAGTGCTAAAGTGCATATGTTCTCTATTGTAATTTGTTGTAATTAGCGATTACATTATTGGATTATTTAATTTACTTGTCAGACCCTAGTACAGGTAGCCATGTGTGCTGCCCAGTGCCTGTAAATCAAATGCTGCTGGTGGGTTTGCAGCACTGGTTGCGCCACCCACAGAAGCAGCCTTGTAAAATGTAGATCAGGCCTGCCATCGCATAGCCTGTGTGTAGTCTGTGACTGCCATGTCAACTTGGCAACTGCACCCATTTGTTATTCCCTAAACCTCCCTTTTCTACATATTAGTCACCCCAAGGTAGGCCCAAGGTAACGGTGCATTGTATGTGAAAGGTATTTTTAATTTTATTTTATTTTTTAACGTTTTATATAGCGCTAGCTTGACCCGTAGGTATCAGAGCGCTTTACATACACACAGTAAAAAACAGAGGACATTACATTACATAGTAGGCCAGCAGTGAGGAAGCAAACCAAAGGACATGCCCTGATGTGTGTGACATTTCCTGACAGTGAATTACAGCCAATTTCCTTTTTCACTATTTCAAGGCTACCTGTTCCCATAGGCCAGAATGGGCAGTTTGATTATAACATATTATAATCCTAACTAACCAAGGGAACAAGGTGGAAATTCGAGATTAGTATGCCTGAACTCAGAATGATAAAATATATATTTTAGTGATGGTGATTTTTACATTCTGTGTTTAAAAATACCACTTTAAGAAAGTAGCTATTTTCTTGCCTAACCATCCTACAGGTCTCTGCTAGGTTTGTGTATTCCATGTCTGGTTTGTGTGTGACAGGTGGCTGGAGAGGGCCATGTCTCCAGCAGTCTGATAGGTCAGGGCTGGGCTGAATAGGACCTGCATTGACAAGAGAGTAGGGGGCAGAGATTTCCTTTCACTGACCTGAGCCCTCATAGAATAGAGAGTAGGGGGAGGAGATTTCCTTTCAGCTACCTGGGCCAGGTCTGCTCTCAAACAATGCTGTCTCTACCTCCTACCAGGAAGGTGCACCCAGGAGGACAGAACTGGCTTTGGGTGGGTAAAGGCACCCTCTACCTTTAGAGGACAAAGGATTTTGCGGTATAAATATTGGGGCCCAGACTCCAGGACTTTGGATCACTTCTGGGAAATCAAGAGGAAACCTTTACCAAGGAGAAGAGCCCGATAAGCTGAGGAGGAATACTGCCCCTGTGCTGTTTGCTGTCTGGGGTTGGCCTGCAGTGGCTGCCTGTTGCCAAGGAGAGGAGAAAAGGACTTTGCTGTTTTGCTTTGTCACCTGCTTGAAGAAAAGAACTCCAAGTGCTTGAAACTGAACTTGCCTCTTGTTCTGAAGTCTAAGGAACACAAAGACTTCACCTCTTCTGTCTGCCTGAATCTAGAACTGCTGTTTAAGCTGCTACAAAAGGAAATTGCGACACCGATGCCGGTGAGCAATGCCGTAACCTTCACCGAAGCCGTGAGCGCTGCTCCTACTTGCGACATAGGCTCAACACCAGCTGCTATACCACATCGACACCAGCGAGCAACGCCGTAACCTGCCTGGAACCGTGGGCGCTGCTCCGACTTGCATCATGTGCCCGATGCATGCTGCTGTGCCGCATTGACTCCGAAGCCGGCCTCATCATCGCAGAGCCGATCATCAACGTGGGTGACCGCGAATCCATCGCCATCGTAAGGAACAGTGGTTTCAGCGCCATCGTGACATCACCTCCCTGATACAGTAATTAAACCATCATCTCGACTCCCCTGCGCTGCAGTAAGGAACAGAGGCTACACCTACCCTGGGGTTGTAAGGAACCGATGCGACGCAGCACTATGATGCCGCACCTCCCCGACGCCGTGAGCTCTCTTTGTTTTCATCAATTTCAAGATACTGTTCTTTGTGGGTCTGCTTGACTCCGGGCCCGGCGCCGCGCACCTCGCAGTCGGCTATGTATTCTGGGATTTCCACCGGCCTTGATGTTGTAATAACTCCACGTGGAGTGATTTGTTGCTACAAGCTCGATTTAAGTGAATAACCTATTTTTAAGGATAATTTAAGAACTGTATTGTAGATATTTGTCATATTGGTCTTGTTTAAGAATAGAAAAAGATTTTTTTCTTTTTCCAAACTGGTGTGGTGTCTATTTGTAGTGTTTTCACTGTATTACTGTATGTGGTCACAAATGATTTACACACTGCCTCTGAGATAAGCCTGTCTTCTTGTGACAAGGGGGAACATCCATGACAACGCGGTCAAAACACCGCGCTGCCATTACCACGCATCTTTTGCAACGCAAGTCATTACCACGACTTGCGCTGGAGGGCGCTCTAGTCTAAGATAGTAGATTTACTATTCCAACACCTTCCCTACTGTACGTAGGCTGGTGTTGGAATAGTAAATCTTACTATTCCTAAATCCAGCACCCTACAGCGCAAGTCGTGGTAACGACTTGCGTTGTAAAACCTGCGTTGTGATGTACCGCGATCTAAAAGATCGCGTTGTAACATCATACAACTGTGAGAAGCTACCAAAGGGGTGAGCAGGGGTTATTCAGGAGTGTATCCCATTTCCCTGACTAGAAGCAAGGGTCCCTATTTGGACAAATGTCTATACCATTGCCAACTGGAGACCCCCATTTCTAAAACGACGCCTAAACCCATATAGGAGAGTAGACCTCCAGAAACAGGTGAAGCTTCCCAGGGGCTCGTAGTCACAGCCCACGTCCTCTGTCAATTTCTGTGTGGCTGTACAACATTTGTCTCGTATGACCACTGCTGGATCTGTATGGACCCTGATGCCTAGATATCGTACTGAATCAGTGGTCCAATGCATAGGGAATTCCGACTCAGGAGCTGTAGTAGAAGGGGTAAGTGGGAATATGAGAGACTTGTCTGAATTCATTTGCAGCTCTGAGTGCCCACTGAACTGGACCACCTCTCGAAGCAAAGGGGACAGGTTCTCATCTGAATCTCGGATGTACAGGTGTCATTCGCATACTCGCCACTCACCCGCTATCCTCCTCCGCAGTGGAGTGCCGCAGGGCTCATCCTTGAGCCCTACGTTATTCAACGTATACATGGCCCCTCTGGAGAAACTGGTCAGTCCGTTCGGCGTTTCAATTGTCAAGTACGCCGACGACACCCAGCTGGTGGTAACCCTATCACACCCCCATCACTCTCCCTCTGACCTTCACAGTTGTCTCTCTGAAGTTCACCGCTGGATGAACCTCCCCTCACTAAAGCTAAACGGCTCAAAGACTGAGATACTGATGCTTGGCCACAAAGAGACCTCCCTGCCTCCTCACCTCTGGCCCAGCTGCTTGGGTGATCCTCCTGCGCCCAAGGAAGAGGTCAAAAGCCTTGGCGTCTGAATCGATAAAGACCTGAGCTTCAGAATACAGGCAAAAAAGACGGCAGGAATATGCTTCGGACTACTCAGAGCCTGTAGAAAGATCTTCCCCCTGCTTCCTGCGAACGCCAAGAAACTCCTGATTCAGGGCCTTATCTTGGCGAGATTGGACTACTGCAACGCAATCTACCTGGGAGCTCCTGAAGCCACCCTCAACACCTTGCAGAAAGTCCAAAATGCCGCAGCCCGCCTGCTCACGGGCACGCCCGCAAGATCTTCGGCTAAGCCAGCTCTCCAGGCTCTCCACTGGCTCCCTATCAGAGAAAGGGTTGCCTTCAAGGCTCTCTGTCTTGCTCACAAAACCCTAAATAACAACGGTCCCCCTCTCCTTAAGGAATTTATCATCCCCTACAAAACGGAAAGGGCCCTCCGGTCCAGCGGAGAAAACCTCATCACAGTCCCCAGAGCTAGAAAAGCCAGAGCCGGTGGCCGCCGATTTGCGGTCCACACGACCAAACATTGGAACAACCTTCCACGAAGACTGAGGACAGAACCAAATCTCTTCCAATTTAGGAAATCGCTGAAGACTCTCCTCTTTCCTCACCCATAATTTCCTCCTCTGCTGAAACTATAGGAGACTCAGGTTTAGCGCCGGGATGCTCCAGGGTTACTGCGCGGTCTATAAAACCTTTAAATAAATAAATAAATAAATAATACTCGGATATGTTGAGAGTGTAACCTGGGAATCCCAAACCTCTTTGTGCATGATATCTGTAAATTGCACACGCCAGCAGCTCAGCCACTATCGCATACAGCAGGGGGGTAGAGGGCACCCTTGCCTGGGGCTCTAGTAATGTTAAGTATAATAAGGACAGCATCTCCAATTTTCACCCTAGCTGTTGGTGACATATATAAAATAGAGACCAGACATAGGAATATATCCCCCAGCCCGATCTTGCGGAGGGAAGCGAACATAAACTGCCACTCCACGGATTCAAAGGCTTTTTCAGCATCAAGAAATACCGCGACAGCCTTGACCTCAGGGTTGAGTGTCTGCACCATGCCAAACAGTGTCCTCAGATCATGTGTTAGATTTCGGCCTGAGACGAACCCTGCTTGTTCGGGCCAAATAATACCCTGCAACAATGGCGCCAACCTGTTAGCCAGGATCTTGGCATAGATCTTAGCATCCATATTAAGTAGAGACAGTGGCCTAAACAACGAACAGTGATTAGGCCGCTTGCCAGCCTTCATCAATGTAACTGTAACTGCCTTCAGCATAAAAAGGGCCATCATGCCAGCTTGTGCCATTTCTTTATGGAGTGTCTTAAAGATGGCGGATGAGGAGGTCCTGAAACTCTTTGTAGAATGCCACTGGTAAGCCATCCACCCCCGGAGATTTGCCAGGTGCCATACTTCGCAGTGCCTCCCTGATTCCATCTGATGTCAATGGAGCCATCAGATGCTCCCTATGCTCTGCCACCAACCATGGCATTTTAATGTAGGACAAGTAATCGTCTATCAATCAACCAATCAATCAGGGATTTATAGAGCATGCTACTCACCGATGAGGGTCACAAAGGAGCGGGGATGCAGCTCTGGATTAATCAAAGAGCCAGGTCTTGAGGCTCTTCCTGAAGGTGTCTAGAGTAGGGGAGTGTCTGATGTTGACTGGGAGCTCGTTCCAGGTCTTTGTTGTGATGTAGGACAAGGCTCTGCCACCTGCTCTGGTTCTAAAGTATCATTTTTAGCCAGTATTTGTAAGGTGTACAAAGTTTGATAATAGGAGCGGAAATGATCAACAATATTCTCTGGAGAATGTAAAGGCCGCCCACCTTCATCTGTCATGCCTTTCATTTTGTCTATGTCTCTCTTGAATCTCAAAAGTCCCGCTAGTGTGGCGCCCAGTCTCTCCCTTTCTCTGTTACAACGTGCAGTAGCATACTTGCCCATATGCTTAAGTTCATCATTTGCTGTGCCTTGTAACTTGCTATGAAAGACAAGGGGGCCCAATCACAAATGGTCAGGGACCTTGGGTAGTTTACTAGTTTTAAACACTGTGGTCCCTAAATAAAAAGATGTGCACACAAGCGATAAATATAGACTCAATCAGTCCGATATTTGAAGTTGTCCAGCCGGACATTGATTTTTAATGTTCAATTGCTTTTAAAAAAAAGGAATTTTTAACACAAGACAATTAAAGTGGGACACAAGCCTGCATTCATCTTATCTGATATGACAAACGACGTGTACAGAAAAAGGCGCAGGCAGAGTGAGTTGTTTGTGTGTAGCACATTGTGATGTTACAAACAAAATGTGAAGGGACACCATTACACATGAGTAATATTTAGTGGAAAAGAGTATATGGTGTACATTAAGTTGACGTTGTTTCAATCCATTTTGAGCATATTAGGATCATCATCACGAAATTTACAATAGCATGCCTGAATACATTTGCCTAATGTCCAATAAGGGACATCATGGATGAGCCACGGGGGAAGGAGGCCACCCCGGCTGGGAGTAAGGTGGAGCATGGACCTGCAGGAGAGGCAACCAGTTAGAGTGGTGCTGGTGTGTGGGGCCAATTGCCAAGAAAAATGCAAAGCACATTTAGGACATACCGAATTTCATCAACACGTTCAATTACAGGGAATGGAGTGAACCGTATACGCAATCACGTGAATATTGGTCGAGCGGGGTCAGAATCAGCCAAATTAAGGCACTGCTGATTCCATGGCGTGCTTGCTGCCGGCAGCTTGCAAGTCATGGTATCACGAGGGCTCTGCACAAAACACTCCCTACTACAAAACTATGCTATCTCAGTTCCCTTCTCCCATGGAAGCACGTGCATCTCATCTCAATATTCTGCTAGGGCTTTTTTCTCTCCTAATCAGAGATCATTTATTGTGCAGTTGAAGGGCCTTTTGCCTATGTCAAGTTTTTAAATTGATAGTCTTGTGTATACTCTTAGTGAGGTCGCTAAGAAGTTTGCACTTTTCCCAATCACATTCTCCTTTCCACCGTAGGGGGTGGAGACAGAAATACATAAAAAAATGCATTAAATGAAAGAGACAGACTTTTTAGAAGAGAGGACAAGAAAGGTTGCATATTTTTGGACAACTTTTAGGATGCAATATTATTAATATTAAAAATCTCCATATCCACTGCTCTCACCAGACTTGATGGATTAAAAACCATCTACTGCCCGGTAGGATAAAACATCTAGGGGAAGTGACAACGCTTTCAGAGATATGAGTGTAAACAAACACTGTAGGCAACTGGGCGTAACCACAAGCACAGCTGAGAGCGATGGAGCATCACCGAACTAGCTCTGTTCTAGGGGCCAGCTGAGCTAGAAACGTGATGGAGCATCGGTGGAGGGAAAGGTGGTGACCTGTTTTCATTTTTGTAAAGTCTGACCTGGAGTCTCTCTGACCTCATAGGAGTTCATGTTGAGAGGAGCAGGTCTTCTGATTCTTCTTATATGTATCTGAGCCTGGGGCTCGCTGCTTCTCGCAGACATATGGTACTTGCAGTCTGACCTCCTTTGTAGCTGCAGCCCCTCTGATCACAGAGACACAGTAGCCTCGTCCAATGGGATCAAGATTCTGGAAAGTCTGTTGTTTATTACAGTCTTTCAATAGCTTGGACCACTCCCAGTGCTCTTTAAGAATGTGAGATTGTATCTCTCGTGTAATTAATGAGAACCCTATTGTTCAAAATGTTTGGAAATGTACTTGCTTTTTTTTTTAAAGATTTGTTATTGTCATTGCAAGAGTCATACAATAATAACACAAAACAATTCATATCGTGTTAACATCATAAAGTATCATTCCTAATAAGTAATAAATGCAGAGGAATCAATTTATAACAACAACGGTGGTCTCGAGAAAAAAAAAAAGATGTCAATAATACATTCAGATAATGATATCAAAAAAACGTCCCCCAAATTCTCTCTCTTTATCTTAAAGAGCGCGGCCCCCTCGTTTTTGCTAACGTAATTTCCATTGTGTCTATTTCATTAACTAAAGTCCACCATTCCATAAAATGTGGAGGCTTCAGAGATATCCAAGCCCTGGCTATAACCAAACGTGCACAAGCAATTAGTATATAAATCAGATCTTTATGTGCGCTATTTAAATCCTGTATATCAAGCAAGATCGCCTGTAAGGAAAATGGTAAAGCAATTATTTGTTTCGGAATAAGTATATCTTCTATTCCTCTCCAAAATTCACATAGGGCGGGACAGGAGACAAACATGTGCACCAAATCAGCTGCGAATAAATCGCATTTAGGACATTTAGGACATTTCTTTTCGGTCACTAAGATCATTATTAGTTGACCAGCCTGAGATTCTTTGAGGGGTATAATAAAGTTGACATACCGTTCTATAATGTTGAAGTCTTAAGTTAGATGACTGGACTACCTGAATAATTTGACAGAAGGAGGCAGATATTTGGTTTGATGTTATATTCATACCCATTTAGCAGCAAGTCTGCAACAATCATCCGTTTTTACCTTGCTCAAGCATCTATATCCCTCGCTAATAAGTGCTTTAGTTTTATTTGAATACAAACAATTTATAATGTCAGACTGGCCAACTTCTTTAATTTTCATTTTTCGCACAAAAAAGTCCCATATAAGTATGTATTTAAAATACATCCTGTCTTCTAATTTGTAAAGGTTTTTAAGTGAAGCAAAGTCACGTAGTCCCTCGTGCCCGAAAAGATCACCTAGCCTATTAATCCCACAACTGGACCAAGAAATCCCTGCACCATCTGAGAAAATTCCAGGAAGCCCTGGATTATCCCATAGCGGTAATTCTGAATGAAAAAAAGAGATTTTACCATAGTTCATGATCATATTCCAGATGGCTGTAATTTCCCTAGAAGTCTTAAATTTAACCCTTTTATAGAAATTTGGGTTGTGGACTCTTGATAGAAATTGATTACTATCAGGGCCTAACATTAATTGATAGTAGAAAAATTGTGGATGCCTATTAGTAAGCAAACTTCTAAGGCGAGCAAAAAAAGTGGCAAAACAATATAATTGAAAATCGGGGAACTTTAAACCACCTTTTTCAATTGGGAGTTTCAGAGATTGAATCGACCTACGGGCTTTCCTGTAGCCCCATATGTAGCTGCTACATATCCCATCAAGTTTAAAAAAAAAGAACTATTGAGCAGGAGAGGTGTACATCTAAATAAATAAAGAAATTAGGGAACTATTTTCATTTTAATTAAGTTAATTCGACCTACTAAACTCAGTGGGATCTTATGCCATTTTTTAAGGAGAGAGATACTTCTTTTAGGAGTGAGTTGTAGTTAAGAGCAATGAGTTCCCTAATATTAGCTGAAATTTTCACTCCAAGATAAACAGCATTGTTGCATATACTATGTACGAAGACCAGTGGTTTATAATTAACTATAACCTGCATTTTATTTAGATTTAGTTTATAACCTGAAACCTCTCCGAATTTTTCTGCTTCCCTAGTAATCTCTGGTATAGCTTTAGGAACATCAGTTGTAAAAATGGCTATATCATCCGCATATGCGTTTATTTTTACATAGTTTCCACCAAACTGAAAGAGAATGCCTGTAACATCCGTGCGTTTAAAAATGGTTCCAAAGATATAGCAAACAGCAGGGGTGATAGAGGACACCCCTGCCGAGTGCCTCTAGCTATTTGGAATCAAGATGAGCTCATGCCTCCATAGCATAATATGGCAATAGGTTGGTCATACAGGGAACAAATCCAGCCAAGATAATGGTTCTGAAAGCCAAATGCCCTAAGTACTGCCCACAGATAATCCCACCCCACTCAGTCAAATGCTTTTTCAGCATCAAGCATTACCATGGCGAGTGGGGTGAGAACAGTGGAAGCAACGTCAAATGCTGTAATGGCCATGTTAACATGGGCAGTAGTATCTCCCCCCATAACAAACCCATGTTGTTGGATGTTAACCAACTCTGGCATACAGGGGGCTAACCTAGTGGCCAGTATTTTTGCAAAGGCCTAAGCATCAGCATTGATTAATGAAATAGGCCTGTATGACCCACAATCGTCAGCTAGCTTTTGTTTTTTTCAGAAAAAATATGATTTTGGCTGTATTCCATGAAGCAGGGGCTTTCCCTGTTTCGCCAATAGAATCAATAACTAGACTAAACAAAGGGAGTAGCTCCTGTAAACATATTTTATATAGTTCAATGGGAAGTAAATCTTCCCCCCCAGCCTTCCCTGATGGAAGGGAAGCAATCGCTGATTTAATCTCTGTAGCAGTGATATTATCCTCAAGATGATTAAGTCTCTCTCCGTTGCCTTGATTAGTCAGGTGTTTATTAAGGTAGGATAATATATGATCATTCGGGGGACAATTTTCCGGTGTATATAATCTGGTATAGTATTTAACAAACTGCTCTAATATCTCCTCTGGCAGATTGTAACACGCATTACTAGCATCTTTAATGACTTTGATTTTAGTTTTAGCTTTCTTATCAGCTACTTTGTAGCTAATAGTTTCCCAATTCTGTTGCCGCTTTCATATTGCATAAGATGATATTGATGAAGTTTCTGGCTATATCTCTCCCTCATCGTCTTTTTATTAGCTGACTTCATATTAACCAGATCAGTTCTTATCTGATTGGCATTAAGTACCCCTTGCTGCAGTGCCTGTGCTAACTGATTTTCCAGAGATAATATATTGAAAGTCAAGGATTTAATCTCTTTCAGTCTCTCTGAATTTTTCTGAAAAACATATTGTTGTGCAAAACCCTTAATGCTGGCCTTACAAGCATCCCAGACTGATATTACTGCCGCAGAATTCAGGTTGATCTCGATAAATTCTGTAATGTGTTTTTTAAGCAAAGCAATAAAATTCTCATCTGAAAAAATATATCTCGGAAAAGTAAATTGTCTAACCCCTTTTTTTTGGTTGAAATATTAAATTCTAACAGAATGGGGTTATGGTCAGATGTCACTCTTGGGCAAAGTTCTATTATACAGTTATCCAAAATTCTATCAGTTGCCCAAACAATATCAATTCGAGAGCACAGTTTATGTGGCGCTGAATAGTAGGTGTAGCCAGCGATGATAGGATGTACACAGTACAACAGACATCTTTCAAATTATGTAGCTGGCTTAGTTCTAATACAGCAGCTCTAACTTTACACATTCGTTGTAAGACGCCACGCCGAGTGGTATCTTGGTCATAGTTCCTAACACAATTAAAATCTCCCATGATCAGTAGCTCCCCCTCCCAATCAAATCGTTCCATAGTTAGCCGGTCATACTTAGTTGGTTCATCTATATTAGGACCATAAACAACGCAGAATATATATTTAGATTGCTCCAGTTCGAGCTGGGCAATAGCCCATCTGCCCCTAGTGTCAGCCAAAGTTCGAGTGATTGCAATATTTAAATATTTCTGTTTCATTATTGCGACCCCCCGTATTGAAGCACCTAAAGTTGTACAAACAACAAGTTCATATCCAATTTGTCCTAACAGTTTCTTATCTTTAACGCCAATATGTGTTTCTGATAGCAAATCCAAATGAGGTTTGTACATATTAAGCTCTTCCTGGACCAATCTGCATTTAATCTTACTATTAAGACCAGCTACATTCCAAGTTAGGCATTAAGCATGGGCGAATTTTGCGAATCTGGCGTTTGCGAATTTGCGTATTTACGAACTCGCAATCCGCAAAATCCGCGAATTCTCGCGAATTTGCTGATTATTTTTTTTTGTGTTCGCAAGGGTTTCTGCCAGTTCGCGAGGGTTTGGTACCAGTTCGCAATTGCGAACTTACTTGTCGGCTCGCAACGGTCGCGACTATGTTGTTTCTACGTCTGGTTCATCATCACAGGTTCCCAGCACCCTCTGTTTCACCACTGCCACCCTCTGTTTCACCCATGCCACCCTCTGTTACATCAATGCCACTCTCTGGTTCATCATCACTGTAGATTATGGGGGGGAAAAGCAAGCACACCTGCCCTGCTTCAACTGACATGAATTAATTTGGGGTTAGTTTATTAATGTGTCACTGTTTTAAAATTCCAGGTCTGGCACCTGCTTCCTTATCAGCAATTTGCTTTCTGTTGCAGTGCAATTTTTTTTTTCAGGACCTTTGTGGCCTACTTGTAGCTATTCTATGAGCCTGCTGTGAGGGTCAGAGCAGGGTCATACAATTGTTGCAACTAGCAACTGAACTCTGGAGGGGCCCCAGTCAGGAAGCACTACAGGGAATGGTTACTAATGATGAGTTTGAACTCTTGCACCTGCTGAGTGCTTTCAGTTTTGCAAAACTCAGTTTTCTGCAATTTCGTGGGATTCGCGGGGCGCAAACTTGCACGAGATCGGATTCGGAAGCAGCGAATTCGTGCGAATATGCGATTTGTTTTTTTGCGGCGTGTTAGTTCGCAAGAATTTGTGCGTTTTAGCGAGCCGCTTGTAGCGCAAAGCGCGAAGTTACCCTCGCGGTCGTTCAAGGGCGCGGCCATCTTGTTTGCATGACGTTGAAGGAATTTCCGTTTCCGGGCGCGAAGTGTAATCTCGCAAAGTGTGCGGCTCGCTAGTACAATTTCGCGGGTGTTCGCGAGGAAAATCTCGCGCAAACTTACCCGCGCGGTCGTGAACGGGCACGGCCATCTTGTTTTTCATTCATTGCTATGGTTCTGGGCATGCTTTTGGTATCCTCTCTGTATCTCTGCCATCCTTTGCTTTTTTGAAGTTTTTTTTAATCTATTTTACTTATTATCTATCTCTCTATTTTTCTTGCTCTATATTTTTGTGTTTTCTGCTACTTTTGGTTAATTTTAAACTACTTTTTTCAACTCTTTACTTTTCTTCTCTTCCCTATTCTATTTTCTTTATTATTTAGCTTCCTTTCTGCCCAGACCATGGTGAAGGGAGCCGGGAAGCATCCAGAGAAGGGGAAGGGTTCCGCACCCCGTGCCCGGCTCCCGTGCGTGCGTTTGAGGGGGGAGCAGGTCGTACCCCGGGAGATCTTCAGCCCGGAGGAGGTGGCCGCACTAATTTTTTATGTTCAGCGCCGCCTCCCCAGGACCATCATGGCAGGCGGCAGGATCGGTAGCGGGTACGGGATCCGGGAGCGCCGGAAGCGGTGGGAGAAGGTGTGCCGGGCCATGTACCAAAACTCTCGGGTCCGGCGCACCTACAACCAGGCCACCCACTGCTGGACGGATGTCCTGGACCGTGAACGCGATCTGCTTGACCTGCTTGGCCTTGAGATCCCCGGGCTTGGTGAGTAGTAGTAGCTATTTCTTTACTACTCTGTTTTCTCCTGCTCTGTGTGTTATTATATTGCAAATTTTTGTTTTTTACCAAGAGCAATATTGCTGCTCACTACATTGTAGGTAAATTATATTTCAAAATCTTCTGTGCATTTCAGGTGCACTGCTCTCCTTCTCAGTAGTGTTGCTACTATGCTTATTTGTTTTCGATTTTGTGTTCATTTCATTGGCCTGTGAAATTGTGTATGAGTGTAGTTTAAAGAACTGCGTAATGCTAGACACTAAGGTTCAGATTTTTAATTACCGGCGCATCCCTGCAAAGTAGCAGGGATGCGCCAGTAATTGTGCGCCACGCCACCATCACCCATGGTGCGCCGTATTTACAATGCGGCGCACCATGGGCCCAAAACGTCACCAAAGCGTTACGCATCCGTGCCGTAAAGGCGGCGCATTGCTGGAGTTGTGTCGCAACGATGGCGCAGCTCCATCAATGCTCTGGGGTGCCCTATCTCCCCAATGCTGCGTCAAGCCGTACGTCTGCTTCAAGCAGGCGCAGGGTTTGAGTCACGCATCATTGTCATTAAAGTGAGTGATTGAAATCTTGTAGATTTCCCTCAGCCACTTTTAGGATGCGTTCCTGCGCAGGAACGCCCTCCCTTGTGCCGGAACGCCCCCTGATGGCGCAGGGCTTTACAACGTGATGCATCTCCCATATGCGTCACGTTGTTAATATACGCCGCACCGTTGGGCCTCTTTTGTTTTGCCGCTGCGTCACAAAAGTCACGCAACAATGGAGCAAAAGAGCTGCAAGGGGCTTCTAAATCAGCCCCTACAGACTCAAGTCCAGTCCTTCCTTTGTACACATGGCGATAAGAAGAAATAATGGTGGTGGATTGATAGTTTGAGTATTTTAATGACTGGTTAATGTAGTAGCAAACTTTAGTGTTGTCGCTGATCTGCAATCACGATGGACTTTGTCTGTCACTTCGCGTGCTGCGGACTGCTGCCTGCCAATCCTAGGCAAACCTTTTTAGTACTTTGTTTAGTGAGTTACATAAGAAGTTTCCAATTCGACGGTCCGCAAATCAAGCAATACTAATAACGTAGTAGACCACATGAGATCGGTCAATATATCCAGTGGAATAGTTGTCTATTTGCTATTTCGCCAAAATATGTTGTTATTGTTCTTTTGAAATGTTTGATTTGGTTGACAACTATCATCCATGTTTTCTGGTCTTTCTTTCTTTCATGTTGTACATCAGATCCCCCCAGGGGCAAGAGGACACAGGAGGAGGAAGAGGAGGGTGCTGTTCAGGATGCAGGCCAGGATCGGGCAGGCGAGGGCTCCTTTGCTGGCCTTAGTAAGTTTTAATTTTAATGTAGAGTACTTATTTTTTCCTAGCGTTCCTCATTTGATTTTTTCTAAATCGTCTTTGATCTTCTTGTAGACTGGATCTAAATTCTTATCCTGCCTCGACTATGACTCCCTGTGGTATTACTAGATTATTCTTATTAGTCTGTCTGTGTAGCTAACTAAGATTGCACATTTGGCAATTCCATTGGACTCCCATTCTAGTCAGCAATAGCTCTATGCACTGAGTGCAGTCCTCTGGGATTTTCCATAATGTCTTTTCAAGTCTTCTAAATGTTTATGCTTTGACAATTGCCAACAATAAAAAGGTGAATGACCACCAAGAAAGAATAAGATACTACTTTACTTTTGGTTTGGATAGTAGGACAATCCATTCTACTACTGTTGCAGGGACAAATCTGCACAAACAGAACTATGGACACTAAATAATGCATTGCTTAGCTTATCAATTATAATAGGTGCTGTTAGACTTTCCACATACCTCAGTGATAACAGACTTTGTAGTTGAACCCCTAATCTCCTTACTGACTAGATAGTGTGGCAGAGTCATTTAGCTCCCAAAGTCACCGATGATTGATCCCCAATCATGTCAGAGGCACGGACTCATGCTTGCAAAAATTCCAAAACCTTTAGCTCATCCACTCTAGTCTGGAGGACCAAAAACCACAGAGTCTATTTAAGTTTAAAAGCTTTATTAAAAGTAAACACATTTATTAAAATCAAGTTTGTCATAAAAGTAAACGTTTAACTGAAAATGGAAAAGTGCTTAGTGCTGACGATTAATTGGACACATTTCTTGTGGTCGAGCCGAGCTCTCACCTGGTTTGAACTTGATCCTGCTTGTGTTCTTAGAAGTCAAGCTTCTGTCTGTTAGGAGAAAAAGTGGTGCGTTTTAAAAATAAAAAGCAAGCATTCATCAGTTGTGCCAAAAAGGTGCAGCAAGACAACAGCCTTCCCTGGAAAAAGGGACATTTTTACTTTAGAGTAGACAGTCACAAATTATTACATTGTATTCTGTTTTTTTCACATTTCTTTCTTCCTCCTAGACCAAATATTATATAGTAGTGAGTGGTGTATTCTAATATTCTTAAATGTACTTTGTAGGTGGAACATCTGGAGGCGGGGCCAGCGCGGAGGTGCTGGTATTGGACGAGGGGAACAACTCTGGGTAAGAGGCGGTGCAAGTGCCGGACAATCCTGTGAGGGATAACACGGTGGTGGCGGGCAGAGGTAAGCTATATATTCCTTACTTATTGAGATTGAAGACTGCAGAGTGTGCTTTCTGCACGGGTGTAGTATAAATCAACCAGGTAGTAGCCTCCTCTAAATGTACTTCGACTTAGCTGTGAAGTTTTTGGTGAGAAGAATCCCAATCAGATCTGAGATGAACTTGATGGATGGGATGAACGAAAAGCGAAAGAAGGGTGTAAGTAAGTGTGGAAGGACGAGAAATGTAATGATGACTGGCAAAGAAGAATGATATGTGTTTGCTTGGTCCCCGAGGTGGCTGGGAAGGAAAGAATATGGTATGGTGCATGGCTGCGTGAATGATGAAGCAAGGATGGGTGGAAGGAGAACAGCCTGGGTGGGTGAAACAGAAACTGTATGTGTGCATATACTTTGAATGGATGGATGCCTGGATCATGGTACTCTCTGACTCTTAGATAGCATATGTGTATCTAGAGAGAGTAGACGGTCACTGGATGAACTAAGTGTTACTTTGAAGAGCATGTAACACCGCACCCGCCCGTCCGTTCCAGTGTAGGAAAGGCAAGGAAAAGAAGTTGTAATTTTGTCCAAATACTACCATGAATAGTAGCAGTAGTTTGTATTGCAACTGCAAGCACAGCATATATCCAGTTATTACGGTGGACACTCCCTACCTCTCTTAATAACTTTAGTTTAGTAGTAGTACGTCATTCATGTGTGGGTGTATCACTGTTCACTCAATAATAGGCAAAGCACCTAAAGTCATCCCATATGTCATCAAATACATCCCATGTGAAGTGATAGATAATCAGATTATTTAGCTTCTTCATTTTCCTTTTCTAGTACTCATTTGCACTGTAGGGTGAAAGATAAATTAATTAAGCAGTAGCCCTTTTAACAGAGTATTCTCAGTGCCACCCGTAATAGAAAAGTAAGAGCTTCACCACCTGCAGGTACTGGACCGGTACAGTAACGCAAGTCTGTCTCACTCATCATGGTGTGCGTCTGTTTTTCTCGGGTGCAAGTTCACTGCGCTGGCATTATGCCGGCTTGCATAAGATAACGTACCAATTTTCCTAAACAAGAGAGAAGAAGAATAAGACTGGTGTACTGTCATAGTCGACTGTAATGGAAGTCCATAGTGCTCGTAGAATTTGTTCCTCAAACTCCCACTAATGTTAGAGCAAGGATGAAGAAGTCGGAGGTTACATAGATACTGTCCTCAATAGTTATGTACTGTGCTTTCAATTTGCTACTTGTACTGTGACACAACTTTCTGCTCAATCATTTTGTGTTAATCTTAACACCTTAGATGCTCGTAAACAAACCTCCCCAGTGCTGCGCTGTCCATTGGAACTAGTGCTGAATGAACGTTCAATGGACGTGCGCAGCACTGGGGAGGTAGTGCTGCCGTCGGCCAACGCACCGACGCAGCACTTAAGGGGTTAAGGAGCATTGGTTACAGACTATGTCTTTCTTTCTTCATATAGTTGCTCCTTCCAAATCCAACAGACCATCAAGGAGGAGGGAGCTGCCTCGAATGGCCCGGCAACGGAGGCTGGATGCCACTGTCGCCAATTATCGGCGGCTGGTGGCCCTGTAGGAGGAGGAGACGCAGTCTACCGGTACAACAACAACATCCACTGGGACAGCTGCATCCTCCTCCGTGCCCCCACGGGCTGCCCGCCAGCGCAGTGCTCCAGCGGTACGGAGCCGGGCTACCAAAGCCAACCGCCACCGCCGAGCAGCAAAGACAGCAGCTGCCACCCACAGGATTTGCAAGGCACGCCAGCGCCGCTTATGCCTCAGAGTGTCCTACCTGGAGCAGGAGGTCCTAACCTATAAGAACTTGGTGGAGGGCCTCCGCTTCGACCATGCCACCCTCCGCAAGGAGCATGATGCCCTGGCCGCTATAGTCAACAGCACCCTGCCATAGTGTCCCTTGCCCCTTTTTTAGAGACTTTTGGGGGGTGGGAATTGGGAGTTGTGTTGTTTTTGGGACTTTTGAAGGACAATCGTTGGGGTTAGGGAGGGTCTTGCGGGAGATTATTTTGTTAGGGCTACAAAAATATACTTTTTGAAACTTTATCTGACCATACCTGTTTTTTACTGCTTTTGAGTCTGGTGGGTGGGGGTTTAACAGTAAGTTTGTTTTCCTGAATAGTCCTAGGACTATAGTAGTACGACTGTCAATCTATCGTCTCTCCTAATACTCCATTATACTACCTCCAACCAAACGCTTATCTTACCTGTAATTTGTGTTTGAAAGTAGGGCTAGGCCCAGGGCTGGCTCCACGGGAAATGGCGAATAAGGTTGGCAATCCAGGGCGGATGAAATTTCCTCCTCATTGCGGTGGTACTAGTGGTGTGACACAGTGGCAGTTGCATGCCTATGGAAAAAAAGAAAATTAAACCTGGTTTGTCCTTACTGTAGCATTACAACGGTACGATAGAGAATATAGCAGGTGACAGTACACTAGAACAGTGCCACAATGTAGCCTAACAAATGGTAAAGTATTGAAAGTATAACTTGTACTTGTGTTGGATTTCTTTGACATTGGCCACTACTACAAGAAATAGTACTGAAGCTGAGTAAGTGTAGAATATATCCTCGGATTCCTTCACCAGCCTGTTGCTATGACCTTATCCTCCCCAGCAAGTGTGTGGAATTATTGATGTCATTTAGTCACACATCAAGCAAAACCACACAGCCCGGGGGAAGAGGGTTAGGGTTTGGAAAATGGATGGGAATAGGGGTTTCTTTTTGGGTAGGTTTTGTTGAGAGAAAAAAAAAAGCACAGCATGGACAAACAATAATTGAACATAAAGACATTTTTGGGTACAAAGCTAACCATAAATCTTTTACGTGACATAAAGGAAGTGCATGCACTGCTGAATGCAATGTTACTGAAAAGTAAGTAGTGCTTTCGACAACCGTGAATGACAGAATGCAACAGTACAGGGCTACATTAAATTAGGTTTAAAAAATAGCCGAAGAAAAACCTATAGAATAGCTGTAGGGATCAATTTAGAAGCAGAGAGAGATCCAAGATATGCAGTCACACTCATAGAAGAAAACAATGGATACTGTATCTGTATGTTGTTGTAGTTGTCCTGTTGAATTTGGTAAGTAAGTTGCATGCAGCAAACAATTCCTCTTATTAGCGGCACTCCTCCATTCCAGCTGACGCTTCGTCCATCAATGTTGGTGACCAGAAGACACCCTGTCCACTGCCTGCCTGGCGGATGCTGAATTGCGGCTCGCTAATGTGAAGCCTGACTCCATCCTTTTTTCCCCATTGCACAGACTGAAACCCGGCCTGTAATTATTGAACGAAAAACAGGAAGTGATATAATATTACAACACCACTGATAAATAAATATAAGGTATGTACGCTGTGTAGTGCAAAAAGTCACACTTTGATTTTCCTAATAGACAGTACAATATTTTTGAAAGTGCGTACTCTGTCTGAGTCACCTTTTGAAGGATAAATAAGTATGGGCAAATTAATTTAGCGGATCTTTTACCTTCATGCTAGGTGTACTGTAAACTGTGTTTTAGAACAAAATTAGACCTTCCCAGCAGTGCTCCCACCCAGACCCTTACTAAAGCCAGTCGCAAAAATGTAGAAGACCCCCAATCAGATCTCAAAAAACGAGGCCTAGCAGAAAACCGGTGACAAAACGTACTTTGAAAGTAAAAGTAGGCCCAAATACCCCCTTACCCACCGTGGATTGTATTCAAACCACTTGCAAGCAAGCAAAAGTATCCATAGCCAGCATCGCTCCAAGACTCGAAAACCACCCCACCCAAACGCATGCAATAGAAATACTGCTAACCCTAACGAGCCCTAAGTTAAGAATAGTGGTGAAGGCTTTCTTTAACTATGCCAAATCCCCCCTTTCCCACCATGGATTTTCTTCAAATGACTTCCAACCAAAATTACACATTCTCATGAGTGCTCTAAGACCCCAGAACTCAGTTGCAAAAATCTAGAACACCCTGAAACACATGCAATCCTGCTGCTAGGGCTAACCCTAACGAACCCTAAGTTACAAAAAGTGCCAAAAGGCTTTTCCTTATGGATTTTGTCCCAACCACTTCTATCCGGTATTAGACCTTCCCAGGAATGCCCCAAGACCCGCCAACCCACCCGCCAAAAAGCACAACACCCCCAAACATACAAAAAGGAAAATCTCATACTTATATTTCTCGGCCTTCGGTCCGAACTCGCTATGCAGCTAGGCCATAACTCCCGTTTTCCACCACGGATTTCCTGAAAAGCAAATGCAATCAAGATAAGACTGTCCCAGCAGTGCTCCCAGACCCCAAAACTCACCCACAAACACCCGGAACCCCCCCAAAGAGCACCTCAAAGGCAAGCAAGTCAGCAAAAACACACAAAAAATTCCGCCTCCGATTTGGTCCAAACCACTTTTATCCGGTATTAGAGCTTCCCAGCAATGGCCCCAGAGCCGTCAACCCAGGAGAAAACTAGTAGAAGACCCCCAAACAGCCAAAAAGCAAAAGTACAAAAATGGGGACTTAGTCATTTTCTTGCCAATTTCCCAAATCACTCCGCTCGCGCTCTGCAGCTAGGCCCTAACTCCCCTCTGCCACCATGGATTTGCTTCAAACCTCTTGCAAACTAAAGTATCCATAGCCAGCAGTGCTCCCAGACCCCGAAACCCACCCACAAACCCCAGAAGCCCCCCAAACAGGCCCCCGAAAACGCTACATTGAGCAAAATGTCAGAAATAGCATAAAAAAAAATTCTGCATGGATTTCGTCCCAACCACTTCTATCCGGTATTAGACCTTCCCAGGAATGCCCCAAGACCCGCCAACTCACCCGCCAAAAAGCACAACATCCCCAAACAGCCAAAAAGGAAAATCTCATACTTACAATATTTCTCGGCCTTCGGTCCAAACGCGCTGTGCAGCTAGGCCATGACTCCCGTTTTCCACCACGGATTTCCTGAAAAGCAAATGCAATCAAGATTAGACTGTCCCAGCAGTGCTCCCAGACCCCAAAACTCACCCACAAACACCCGGAACCCCCCCAAAGAGCACCTCAAAGGCAAGCAAGTCAGCAAAAACACAAAACAGATTCCGCCTCTGATTTGGTCCAAACCACTTTTTTCCGGTATTAGATCTTCCCAGCAATGGCCCCAGAGCCATCAACCCAGGAGAAAACAAGTAGAAGACCCCCAAACAGCCAAAAAGCAAAAGTACAAAAATGGGGACTTAGTCATTTTCTTGCCAATTTCCCCAATCACTCCGCGCGCGCTCTGCAGCTAGGCCCTAACTCCCCTCTGCCACCATGGATTTGCTTCAAACCTCTTGCAAACTAAAGTATCCATAGCCAGAAGTGCTCCCAGACCCCGAAACCCACCCACAAACACCAGGAAGCCCCCCAAACAGGCCGCCGAAAATGCTATATTGAGCAAAATGTCACAAGTAGCAAAAAAAATTCTGCATGGATTTTGTCCCAACCACTTCTATCCGGTATTAGACCTTCCAAGGAATTCCCCAAGACCCGCCAACCCACCCACCAAAATGCACAACACCCCCAAACAGCCAAAAAGGAAAATCTCATACTTATATTTCTCTGCCTTCGGTCCAAACGCGCTGTGCAGCTAGGCCATAACTCCCGTTTTCCACCACGGATTTCTTGAAAAGCAAATGCAATCAAGATTAGACTGTCCCATCAGTGCTCCTAGACCCCAAAACTCACCCACAAACACCCGGAACCCCCCAAAGAGCACCTAAAAGGCAAGCAAGTGAGCAAAAACACAAAATAATTTCTGCCTCCGATTTGGTCCAAACCACTTTTATCCGGTATTAGAGCTTCCCAGCAATGGCCCCAGAGCCGTCAACCCAGGAGAAAACTAGTAGAAGACCCCCAAACAGCCAAAAAGCAAAAGTACAAAAATGGGGACTTAGTCATTTTCTTGCCAATTTCCCAAATCACTCCGCGCGCGCTCTGCAGCTAGGCCCTAACACCCCTCTGCCACGATGGATTTGCTCCAAACCTCTTGCAAACTAAAGTATCCATAGCCAGCAGTGCTCCCAGACCCCGAAACCCACCCACAAACACCAGGAAGCCCCCCAAACAGGCCCCCGAAAACGCTACATTGAGCAAAATGTCAGAAATAGCAACAACAAAAAATTCTGCATGGATTTTGTCCCAACCACTTCTATCCGGTATTAGACCTTCCCAGGAATGCCCGAAGACTCGCCAACCCACCCGCCAAAAATCACAACACCCCCAAACAGCCAAAAAGGAAAATCTCATACTTTCAATATTTCTCGGCCTTCGGTCCAAACGCGCTGTGCAGCTAGGCCATAACTCCCGTTTTCCACCACGGATTTCCTGAAAAGCAAATGCAATCAAGATTAGACTTTCCCAGCAGTGCTCCCAGACCCCACAAACACCCGGAACCCCCCCCCCCAAAGAGCACCTCAAAGGCAAGCAAGTCAGCAAAAACACAAAATAATTTCCGCCTCCGATTTGGTCGAAACCACTTTTATCCGGTATTAGAGCTTCCCAGCAATGGCCCCAGAGCCGTCAACCCAGGAGAAAACTAGTAGAAGACCCCAAACAGCCAAAATGCAAAAGTACAAAAATGGGGACTTAGTCATTTTCTTGCCAATTTCCCAAATCACTCCGCGCGCGCTCTGCAGCTAGGCCCTAACTCCCCTCTGCCACCATGGATTTGCTTCAAACCTCTTGCAAACTAAAGTATCCATAGCCAGCAGTGCTCCCAGACCCCGAAACCCACCCACAAACACCAGGAAGCCCCCCAAACAGGCCCCCAAAAACACTACATTGAGCAAAATGTCAGAATTAGCAAAAAAAATAATTCTGCATGGATTTTGTCCCAACCACTTCTATCCGGTATTAGACCTTCCCAGGAATGCCCCAAGACAAGCCAACCCACCCGCCAAAAAGCACAACACCCCCAAACAGCCTAAAAGGAGAATCTCATACTTACAATATTTCTCAGCCTTCGGTCCAAACGCGCTGTGCAGCTAGGCCATAACTCCCGTTATCCACCACGGATTTCCTGAAAAGCAAATGCAATCAAGTTTAGACTGTCCCAGCAGTGCTCACAGACCCCAAAACTCACCCACAAACACCCGGAACCCCCCCAAAGAGCACCTCAAAGGCAAGCAAGTCAGCAAAAACACAAAACAATTTTCGCCTCCGATTTGGTCCAAACCACTTTTATCCGGTATTAAAACTTCCAAGCAATGGCCCCAGAGCCGTCAACTCAGGAGAAAACTAGTAGAAGACCCCCAAACAGCCAAAAAGCAAAAGTACAAAAATGGGGACCTCGTCATTTACTTGCCAATTTCCCAAATCACTCCGCGCGCGCTCTGCAGCTAGGCCCTAACTCCCCTCTGCCACCATGGATTTGCTTCAAACCTCTTGCAAACTAAAGTATCCATAGCCAGCAGTGCTCCCAGACCCCGAAACCCACCCACAAACACCAGGAAGCCCCCCAAACAGGCCCCCAAAAACGCTACATTGAGCAAAATGTCAGAAATAGCAAAAAATAAATTCTGCATGGATTTTGTCCCAACCACTTCTATCCGGTATTAGACCTTCCCAGGAATGCCCCAAGACCCGCCAACCCACCCGCCAAAAAGCACAACACCCCCAAACAGCCAAAAAGGAAAATCTCATACTTGCAATATTTCTCGGCCTTCGGTCCAAACGCGCTGTGCAGCTACTCATAACTCCCGTTTTCCACCACGGATTTCCTGAAAAGCAAATGCAATCAAGATTAGACTGTCCCAGCAGTGCTCCCAGACCCCAAAACTCACCCACAAACACCCGGAACCCCCCCAAAGAGCACCTCAAAGGCAAGCAAGTCAGCAAAAACACAAAAAAATGTCCGCCTCCGATTTGGTCCAAACCACTTTTATCCGGTATTAGAGCTTCCTAGCAATGGCCCCAGACCCGTCAACTCACCCGCAAAGAAGTAGAACACCCCCACAAGTGCTGAGTCTTTCTTCATTGGGCGTAATCCAGCCCTCTGCTTTGAGGGAAATAGGAGTCTGGAGGAGGAGGATAGAGGAGCATGTTCTTCTGAACTTGTGAACCTGAGGAATGCAGACTGCGGCACCTTCAAATCAATAAGAAAACAAGTGAAGACAGTTCTACTGATGGGCTTGTTTTTGTGATTAGGTGATTAAAGTTTGAATTATATTAACTGTGCACAACAAAGAAAGACAGACACACAGGAATAAAAGTGAATAAGGACGAAAAAGAAAGTTATTGATTCATTGTCTCATTTTCAGGGCTCGGTGTCAGGGTCCAGGAATAAGAAGAAGGCTTCGTCATCATACTCTGCGAATTCAGGCAGGGTGAGCTCAGTGTCACCTAACAGAGAAGAAATTCCCTCATCTACGTTGCTGTCCACCTCGTCTTCATCCGGCGTGCTTTCTCGTACTTTGTAATCTGGTGGTATGAGGTGCTGATTCATCTTGATCATTGTTAACCTCTCCACATTTTTGGGCGAGAGGCAGCTCCGTTTGGGAGTTACAAGCCACCAGCAGCACTGAAAACACGTTCAGAAGACACACTTGCGGATGGGCGAGACAAGTAGTTTAAAGCCAGGTTGGAGAGCTGTGGCCACAATTCTTTTTTCCCATGCCAATACTCCAATGGGTCAGCATTAACATAGACCTCTGTTGAGTCATTCAGATAGTCCTGCACCATCGACTCAAGGTCCTCCAAGGTTCCTCCACTTTGCTTAGCTGTTGCTGTGACCTTTTGAGAACCAAACCCAAGCAGAGTTAGCCAATCCTCTTCAGCATCCAATGTTACTGTTGTGTCTGGTGCAGATGATCCAGTTGCCGCTGTCTTTAACGGCTGAGAGGTCACTTGTGCCACAGCCACAGGTGCAGAAGTGGATTATTTTGACTGGGGATGGCCTGCTGATGCTGATGCTGATGTACTGCCTTTTCCTTCAATGAGCTGCCGTTCTCTTTCAAACCTCTTGGCTGACAAGGCTAGCCAACGTTTGTACTTTGTAACATCTTCATCAGCAAAAGGAAAGAATGCTCGGCCTGCCAGCGCCCTTTTGTAGCGTGGATCCAGAATAGTAGCACAAATGTAATGCTGTTCTGAGTGGATCATTTTAAGACGTTCATCACCTTGTAGGCGCTCCAATAATTTCTCCACCAAAACAAAAGGGTCTTCGTTTTTTTCATCTTTTTGAAACACAGAAGACACCGCCTTCAGTTGGTGCTCCAGCATGTACAACAATGGGATAGCTTTTCCCAAATTACAGTCCTCCTTGCTGACTGCATGAGTGGAGAACTCAAAAGGGCGAAGCATGTCTGTCAGGCTTTTAACTAGCTCCCATTGCGCCGCATCCATCCTCAGGTCCTTCTGAGCTGTACCCTGTTTTAAGAAATAGTGATCGAGTACCGTATACTGCTCATACAGATGCTCAAGCATGTAGAAGGTTGAGTTCCAACGTGTTGTCACCTCCTGGATGAGTGCTTTCACTGGCATTCAATGTTCATGTAGCAGGCTCCTCAGATGCTTCCGGGCCTTAAAAGAATGGCTGAAATGGTTGCACATTTTTCGGCAGGTGGCCACTACCTCGCACGCTGGACTGTCTTTATCACTCAAGAATTTTTTAACAACCAGGTTTATACAGTGCGCCAAACACGGCACTCTGAAATAGTGACCCAGCTCCATGGCCTTAACTACATTGGCGCCATTATCCGTGGAAACTTAACCAATCTGGCTTTTTTTTGGGGACAGCCAGTGAAGGACCTTTGTGTTAAACTCATCCAAAATGTTTTGTGCTGTGTGACTGTAATGGCTGGATTTTCTGTTTAGATGGGATCAGCCCCCAGGGGCCCCTGTGACCCAGCCAAAACGTACTCACCTTCCCTTCTTAGATTGTATTTACAATGAGTAGATATAAAGATGAATATACAGGTCGCACCTAAGAATGGGGAATGACAATATACATATATGGATTTTCTACAATATCTTATTCACATCAGTTGGCCTCGCGGTCGCCCCGACCCAGACCGTTCTACCCTAGGGCAGATCTGCCACGCAATCCGGCGTGTCTACACACGGGCCTGCAGAACCCAATGCTCCCTTTTCCAAATCGTTCGCGATCCTGCGAAACTTACACGGCAGTATCCCTCATGCCGCTCTCATTTGTTTTATGCCACAATCCGGTGGCTTTATACAACAGTATCCCTCCTGTTGCTCTCATTAACGCCGCATATCAACGACGACCACATTCCTATGAAACATTATTAGGATGATATCTCAGCAATCTACTTAGGATAAAACATAAATAATAACTTTGGATATGGATTCAGATTGTATAGTGTACTCCGTGCTTACGACATCAAAGGTCCACTCACTCCCTCTTTATTTGATAACTATTCGTCTGATCGGGATTTCTCATCCGTTCGTCTAAACAGTGCTCAACTAGGAGCATCATTTACCAAGATTGAACACAAGAACCAGGTACACGATAATTCTATATGAATTAGGGCATTTATTAACCATAAACATAAATCACATTACTATGCAGCATTACATTTGCACAAGAAATAAAAGAGAAAGATTAGGGTGCACGCACTATAAGAATCGGTCGGACTTCACCTGGTTAATGGGAAATCGGGACTCGGCAGTCATCTAGGCTCCTGTCTCGTCTCTGGGTCCTGGCTCGCCTTGCAGTCACCCTCAGCCGTCACAAGTACACGTCTGCACTGATAGGCTCAAACTCGTCTGCTCTCCCTCAGGACCTCGGAACCTTGCTGTTAATTAGCTACCGTCTCTCTCTCTCTGGGTTAGTGCGCTCCGCGCCACTTCTCATTCAGTCTATCTTCAGAGAGTTTCGGTCTTAAATCTTTCTCCGACTTCAAATATGGCGACTCGTCCACCATGAAAATGAATAATGGCAGAGATGCTAACGGCTAGATGCCGCCTACGGACTGACTGACTGAAAGACTAACACCTTCGCTAATATCAAAGCCCGTTCCTTCATGGAAATTCACGGCCAGTAACCTGCCGCCCACCAAATTCTTGTACCTCCCCGTACCAAGGACACTTTCCCAGCTGGCCAGCCTGAAGTTGTGTCTTCGGAGTGGAGAAAAATACATTCCTTCGATAAGGGTCAGCCTGAACCGGTTCTCTCCAAGCGAACAACAGCTTGAAACTAAAACATCACTTTTAACCTAGAAAGCCTTCTCGAACTACCAGGCAGAAAGCAAAATGGAGTCTGTCTCGCTTAAGGCCTACGGAGCCCATAATATGCATAGCTCCATGAGAAACAGATCGGCATATTAGCAAATGAGTAAATCATGACTAATACTTATATATCTAACCCCTCACTTAAATTCATAAGCCTTACTCTAAGGGAAATGGCACGAAAATGCCCTTATATCTGTAAGACAAGGTCCCTGTTTATCGGCCTTATCCCTATGCTATGGGGGTGATAGGCTGGAGTCACTCTCCATCATTCTCCTTCTCCAGAGAGCTGGCAAAAAGACAGCCATAACATTACACCCCTTGACTCCAGTCTATTAACCAGTAACTAAATGGAGCTAACGTCAGTAGATGAATAATATGAAACAAAACTAACTGATCTACGACTCTTCGTAAGTTTAAAAAATTGTAGCAGGGAAGGGACACACTGGATAAAGCAGCAAATCGCTATAAGGATGCAGACAATAATAATAACCCCTCCCAAAATTTGTCGTAAAAAAATGCATGTCAGGGAGCCAGTTAAAAAGCCAGTCAAAGAAACCCTGATCTATGTGTTCTCTAATTTCTGCAGTCAAGTCGTGGAGTTTATTAATATGGGACTGGATATCTTTAGAATGGTCAGACAAATTAAAACAGAATCTAACAATAAATCTGACAAAACAGTAGAAGTTTGGTTGATCGACTTGACCATCCAGCAGGCCATCTTGCCGAACAGCAAATAATCGATGGCCGCACGATTTTGCAAAATAGCTCTACGTTATTGTTTTAGCATTATAAACGGCTAATGCAGGAACACCAATAATAGAAAAAGCTAAACCAAGATATTCTGATTTGGAAAAAAGATGAACAGAGGAATCACAGTCTTCATGTAAGGACATTGAGTCACGAACAATACGGGAATGTGAAGGAGGATGTGAAGAAAACATTAGCAAACTTAATCTAGTGATGGCACACGGGCCACCAGAAATATTCGCAGGAATATAGGGCCAAGATGAATTCCCGCATGAAAAGAGCCATCCAGCTGGTAACAACATTGAACGATAATGGCTAGTGGCTACAACTAAACTTTTGCAAGTCATATTGTTCTTCACTGAAAGACATGAATTAGGAAGTCTTTTTGTACAAAGCAAACGTTGATGAAATGAAAAAATAGTAGCGGCTTGGAGTTTCAACCGCAGACATTCAGAGATGGCCTTAGGATTGCAGGTCATCATGAAGCAAAGGTCACCAGGAGTAATATTAAAAGTAGTAATTCTGGAATTAATAAGGACATCCTGGTCTGGAAGAAGAGTACATGAGGGACAAAATTCATGGGCCAAGAAGTCGCCCAAAATGACATTAGGTCGGGCATTGGACACATTAAATACATGATGAAGGGTTTCAGTAGATGCAGGGACAGCAACCAAACAGGTCGATAAGATGTCAGTAACCGATTTCATGGGGGTAAGGCAAAAATGCGGAGAGTTCGTCACTCGCTTCGCGAGTGTGATCCAAAAATTGGAGGACTTCTGCCACGCGGATCGCGTGGCTCTTGTTATCCCATCACTCGGCGTCGGTAGATGCTCTCCTCTCCCGGCGTAGCAAGCCAAAAGGAGTCCAACGACGACACATCCTGCAGCAGCAGTCCAAAGAATGATCTGAAAGAATACAAACACAGGCCTTAATCATTCTCGTAAATAACATTTGTCAGCTGGGACAGCTTCCCAGCCATCTTTCCCTGGCTTCATCACCAGAACGGTGTTGTCATGACCGGTCGCAATAATATCAGCCTGTTCAGGAGGATTTTTAGGCGATTGCACCCATATTTTAGCTCCAGGAAGATCAGACGATCCGAAGCCTTTTTGTCCACGCACAGTTAGCAACGTTGGGGCAGAGCCTTTTTTGATCTCACCACTGAAGACAGGCATAATCAATAGCTGAGCAACACGGTCAGACTTTTTGATAAACAAATCCATCTCACTGCTATTAAGCAAGAGAACCTTAATCTCTCCCTGATAATCACTGTCGATCACACCACCAAGGACTTGAACACCTTTCAGGGCCAGGCCAGATCTAGGGGCAATTAATCCAAAACTACCGGCAGGTATAGAGACACCTATGCCAGTTTCAACAATTATTCGATCTTTTCCTGGGAAGTGTACATCATTCAAAGCATGCAGGTCGAGGCCTGCGGAACCTGGGGTTGCTCTACACGGAGCCAAAGCACCGGGGGTAATTTCCCAATAAGTGACAGTACTTCCAACAGAATTGGGTTTCGCATCAACATGTGGAGGAAACAAACGCATCAAAGGAGATTCAGCATGTAACAAAGGACGGTTATTTAAAATCAATAAAGCTTGAAGTAGGACATCTCTCCACTGGCTGTAACGGTCATCAGTCAACTTGCGCAACTGTTCTTTCAACAAGCCATTCATTCTCTCAATCAGTCCTGAAGCTTGTGGATAATATGGAATGTGAAATACCCAGTCGATATTGTTTTCCATACAGAATTCCTGCACCAATCTTCCACGAAAGTGGGATGCATTGTCTGATTGAATTTGGAATGGGACACCATAATATAGAATAATCAGCTCCAGGGTTTTAATCGTATTCACTTGGGTAGCATTCTTGCAAGGGAAAGCGACCAAAAGGCCACTATAAGTATCAACTACTGTACAAATGTATTGACAATTTCTGCTCATGGGGAGCGGACCAATATAATCAATCTGCCAAATTTGGGCGGGCAATTTACCTCGATGTAAGTGACCTCGAACAATTTGAGGCACCTCTTTCTTTCCAGAGTGTTGGCAAATGGGACAATGTAGAATGGCATCTTTAATTAAAGAAAAGGGAATATGAATTCCTCTATCAACAGCCCACCTGTTAGTGGCTTTCTCTCCAAAATGTCCTGCTTTCTGATGGGCCCATTTCGCCAGTCCCGCCAAATCAGAATCTTGCATGTCAACCACTGCCTCAGAAATTTTAGACTGTTCATCTGCAATGTTATGGAAAAATTTGTCAAGGGAATCGATTGGAGTATGAGCATCCACGTGAAAGATTGTTACAGTCCTGTGCGGAAGCAGTTCCCAAATTTCTTGCCACAATTCTTTACCCCATAATTCCTTGGAGTGCAATTCCCAATTGTGCGAGTGCCATGTAGGCAACCACACCGCTAGTCCATTTGCAGTGGACCAAGAATCAGTGAAAATATGACATGTACCTGGTAACTCCTGTTTCAAAACTTGGTAAACCGCATAGAGTTCAGCATATTGACTACTCTTACCGTCTCCAGTTGTGCTCAATAATTTCTGTGTAATCGGATTGTAGGACACTGCTTTCCAATGTCTCTTGTCACCAATGAATTTCGCAGAACCATCCGTAAACCACACATGTTTTCTATCCTCCGCGGACAGATCAACAAATGATTTACCCCACTTCACGGGAGACTCCTGCACTACGGGAACCGAACACTCACTTTCAGCTTCATTGGAGGGCGCCTGCGCCACTCGCTCATGTAAAACCGCCACACCTTTCGGACCCACACGTGCCCTGTCCTGAATGTACCATTTCCATTTAATCACACTAGCCTCCTGAGCATGTCCAATTCGATGGGACTTCGGTGAACTCAAAACCCATTGCATGATGGGAATTTCAGGCCTCAAAATCACAGCATGGCCTAAAGTCAATTGCTCGGTATCCACCAGAGCCCAGTAACAAGCAAGCAACTGTTTTTCAAAAGGTGAGTAACGCTCACCAGCCTCTGGCAACTTTTTGGTCCAAAAACCTAATGGCACTTTTTGTCTGCCCTGCTTTTGCCATAAACTCCAATTGGCATACAGACCTTCCACGGACACATTCAAATCAACATCACCGTCACTCACAGGCCACAAATCCAAAGCATACTGAATAGCTTCTTTAGCCAAATTAAAAGCAGTCTGTTGAGGTTCACCCCACTCAAACGCATTCTTTTTACGAGTGACTCGGTACAGTGGAGCCAAGATTTGACTCAAATGGGGAATATGTTGGCGCCAGAATCCAAACAACCCAATGAAGGACTGCGCCTCTTTCCTATTTCTGGGAACAGCAAAATCAAGTATTTTACGTTTAACTTGTGGGATCACCTCTCTGTGACCCTCATGCCAATTAATTCCTAAAAATTTTACAGCTTGGGATGGAGTTTGTAATTTGTCAGGATTGATTTCCCAACCCTTTGCTCGCAAACAGTCAATAATCTGATCTAAATGAGACTGTACCTGGTCTTGCGTATCACCTTGAATCAAAATGTCGTCAATATAATGACAAATCTGAACTTGTGGATTCGTGGGCACTTCAGACAAATGTTCCGCCACCAGCCGGTGACAGATCGTAGGACTATGTACATAGCCTTGAGGAAGACTCCGGAACGTCATTTGACGTCCATTCCATGTAAAACTGAATTGTTCCTGGCATTCGGGGGCAATTGGAATCGAAAAGAATGCATTAGCAATATCGATAGAAGCATACCATGTACCTGGATGCTTTTGAATTCTCTCAATCAATGTAACAATGTCAGGCACTGCCACAGTCAATTTAGGTGTATGTTTGTTCAATTCTCGATAATCAACAGTCATGCGCCAAGAGTTGTCACTTTTGCGCACGGGCCAAACAGGATTATTCCAAGCAGATGTGACCGGAGTAATGACTCCTGCGTCAACCAAATCCTGAATCGTAGCTGTAATTTCTTCATGACCACCTGGAATGCGATATTGTTTTTGAGAAATCACTTTCGTCGCTAAAGGGATCTTAATAGGTGGCATGCGTAAACGGCCAACCCGTACGGGTCTGGTCGAAATGTACTGTCTAGTACCAAACTGATAGTAACCATCATCCAAATGCAAAGTCATACCTTTCAAAATGTCAATTCCAATAATATATTCCAAAAGTGGCACAACCAACACAGAGTATTCTCTACGAGGAATCCTACCAATTTTAATCTCAAGTGCAGTTTGAACTGCGGGTGTTTCTTTACCACCCAGGCCGGTAATTGTGAAAGACTGTCCATGAAATTTCCTTGACTTACCATGAATTAAAGTGGCCTCCGCCCCAGTATCAACTAACGCTCGGGCCCTTTGGATATTACGATGTTTCCAAAAAATCTCAATATCTACATATGGTCTGTAATCTCTGTGGGCCCACCTGCGTACCGGAGCTTGACCTATTTCCTAGTCATTTTTCCTGCGTTCCGTCAACCAAGACAGATCAGGGTAGATGTTTTCAGTTTTCTTCGGTATCAGAATTTCTTGTTCATATCCGTCTCCAGTACGAAACGGATTAGTATCAGGTTCAAAAAGTTGTGAATTACGGTCAGAGAGTCTATTACGATCCTCCCTCCTTCGTACATCAGGGGAATAACTCCTTGCATCTCTACGTCTGCTAGAACCACGATCATCTCTTCCCCTTTCACGATCATCCTCTCTCCCCCTCCCATCACTACGACGGGGGGAACCACCACGTTCTTGGCGCCGGTCATCACGGCGATCAGAATTCACACGTCGTCTCTCATCACCACTGTCATCCGAACCACGATCATAATCATTCTTTCGCACACGACGGGCACCTTCCTTCCGATCCAAACCACGCTTACGAAACATATCCCATAAGATATTATTAGGTTCACCATCGATCTCTTCTCTTTTGACACCATCAGCAATGAGAGCAAGAAACATGTCACGTCTAGAGAACTTATAGTCCCCACCAGTACGACCCTCAGGTCGAGATTGTCTTTCAGGTTTAAACCATTCACCCAGCTCACCAAGCTGACGAACAGACTCAAGCACAGCAGACAAAGGATTGCCAGTTTGGTTAATCAATAATGTCATCATGACCTGCTTGTAGGCAACAGGAGAAGTACGTATAATGCGGTTACGCACAGAAGATGTTAACAAACCATCTAATAACCTGTCAGCAGTACTAAGAAAGATACACGTTTTCATGACTTCTTCCTTTAAACGTTGCGACGCATCGCGCAAAGTGTACCACGGCTTTTCATCAGAGGGCCAATCAGACTCTGTTGGATATTTATGATTACAGCCATCAGACGCAAGCTGGAGCAATGAAGTCTGAGCATTACCATTATAATTCCGAAAATGGTCCTGAATAGTAGAATCAGAACTCAAAGAGCAAAATCGTAAGCAATCAACAGCATCAAGCATAATACCGGAAGCGCCAAGCTCATAAAGACGCACCATCCAGGTAAGCAAGGTCTCACCAGGCCGTTGTTTAAATCGTTGCAGGATATCACTGATCTCCTGCTGAGTAAAATCTTCAATACAGTCAAGAGCGATACCACCCGGATTACCAGGGGCTTGTTGTAATTTCCGTCGAAAGATCGGGTGAGCAGAAACTGCGGGAAGAGCTTCCGTGGAAGCCCGCATCTTAGATTTAACAGAACAATCAGGGCAAGCTACGTCATCCGCACGGGAAGAACGAGCACGATCAGAATCGGGAGTCAAATCAATGCATGAAGCAGATTTACAATCACGTCCGGAGCGAGAAGACTCGCGCTTGTCACCCTCCTCTGCCGAGGAGTCAGAAGTATGAGAATCCCAGATATTACCCTCCCACTCATCGGGGTTCCAATGCATTCCAGCTTTCGCTACAAGCATACGCACTTTGCGGGACGACACGCGCCCACGACGATGTTTGTATTTATATCGTGCAATACGGACCGCAGCTCTTTCGGCAATGGTCTGATATGTTTCAAGTTTGTCGGCAAGCAGTTTATTTTGACAACGTAAAAGAGTATGCGCATTTTGCAACTCAACACACTGTCCTTCCGTATCTTTAAATTGTTTCTGTAGTTGAACAAACTTCTCATGCAAAATTCTGTATGCATTAAGAATAATCCACCCTCTGCGTCCTAAAATAGGAAGCTCATCGCCTTTCACTATTGGCGCTTTCTGTAGGCATGAAATCACATCGGCAGGCTCCGCCTGCTCCAAGCATGAAGACCAATTTTCACTCAAACCAGTAGAATCAGCCCACTCACGGGCTAAAGCCTCATAAGGCGTAGACTCCCAGCCGGGAATCTGAATCGGTAATTTGAAAACCGACGGTGATTTTTTCGGAAACATAATAACACGCAAAAAATTATATACAAAGTTATAGACAAAATTTTATACGTACAAGCCGAGCGCAAACCAACGAGATTAAAACAAAACAATGCACACAGGCTTCGTAAACAGTTCGTGACGCCAGATGTAATGGCTGGATTTTCTGTTTAGATGGGATCAGCCCCCAGGGGCCCCTGTGACCCAGCCAAAACGTACTCACCTTCCCTTCTTAGATTGTATTTACAATGAGTAGATATAAAGATGAATATACAGGTCGCACCTAAGAATGGGGAATGACAATATACATATATGGATTTTCTACAATATCTTATTCACATCAGTTGGCCTCGCGGTCGGCCCGACCCAGACCGTTCTACCCTAGGGCAGATCTGACACGCAATCCGGCGTGTCTACACACGGGCCTGCAGAACCCAATGCTCCCTTTTCCAAATCGTTCGCGATCCTGCGAAACTTACACGGCAGTATCCCTCCTGCCGCTCTCATTTGTTTTATGCCACAATCCGGTGGCTTTATACAACAGTATCCCTCCTGTTGCTCTCATTAACGCCGCATATCAACGACGACCACATTCCTATGAAACATTATTAGGATGATATCTCAGCAATCTACTTAGGATAAAACTAAAATAATAACTTTGGATATGGATTCAGATTGTATAGTGTACTCCGTGCTTACGACATCAAAGGTCCACTCACTCCCTCTTTATTTGATAACTATTCGTCTGATCGGGATTTCTCATCCGTTCGTCTAAACAGTGCTCAACTAGGAGCATCATTTACCAAGATTGAACACAAGAACCAGGTACACGATAATTCTATATGAATTAGGGCATTTATTAACCATAAACATAAATCACATTACTATGCAGCATTACATTTGCACAAGAAATAAAAGAGAAAGATTAGGGTGCACGCACTATAAGAATCGGTCGGACTTCACCTGGTTAATGGGAAATCGGGACTCGGCAGTCATCTAGGCTCCTGTCTCGTCTCTGGGTCCTGGCTCGCCTTGCAGTCACCCTCAGCCGTCACAAGTACACGTCTGCACTGATAGGCTCAAACTCGTCTGCTCTCCCTCAGGACCTCGGAACCTTGCTGTTAATTAGCTACCGTCTCTCTCTCTCTGGGTTAGTGCGCTCCGCGCCACTTCTCATTCAGTCTATCTTCAGAGAGTTTCGGTCTTAAATCTTTCTCCGACTTCAAAGATGGCGACTCGTCCACCATGAAAATGAATAATGGCAGAGATGCTAACGGCTAGATGCCGCCTACGGACTGACTGACTGAAAGACTAACACCTTCGCTAATATCAAAGCCCGTTCCTTCATGGAAATTCACGGCCAGTAACCTGCCGCCCACCAAATTCTTGTACCTCCCCGTACCAAGGACACTTTCCCAGCTGGCCAGCCTGAAGTTGTGTCTTCGGAGTGGAGAAAAATACATTCCTTTGATAAGGGTCAGCCTGAACCGGTTCTCTCCAAGCGAACAACAGCTTGAAACTAAAACATCACTTTTAACCTAGAAAGCCTTCTCGAGCTACCAGGCAGAAAGCAAAATGGAGTCTGTCTCGCTTAAGGCCTACGGAGCCCATAATATGCATAGCTCCATGAGAAACAGATCGGCATATTAGCAAATGAGTAAATCATGACTAATACTTATATATCTAACCCCTCACTTAAATTCATAAGCCTTACTCTAAGGGAAATGGCACGAAAATGCCCTTATATCTGTAAGACAAGGTCCCTGTTTATCGGCCTTATCCCTATGCTATGGGGGTGATAGGCTGGAGTCACTCTCCATCATTCTCCTTCTCCAGAGAGCTGGCAAAAAGACAGCCATAACAGTGACGTTTCTCCAAGCCAAACATGGCTAGTGTTGCATGTTTCGAAGCAGCTTTAAAAACTTGGTCTGGGTCAACACCTGCGTTTAGCTTTGCTTTAACCCCTGAAAAAGAGACCCAGTGTGCAGTGATGCACATGTAATCAGCGCCTGCGCCACTGGTCCACATGTCTGTTGTCAGATGTATAGTGTGAACAGCACTCTTCTGCAAAGCTGCCCCATTCACCTCCAGCACATCTTCATGTAGTGCTGGAACCGCAACTCTGGCAAAATAGAACCGGCTAGGAACCTTCCATTTAGGGCATAGCGCTGCCACTAATTCTAGAAAACCAACCCCTTCTACAAAAGAAAAAGGGAGAAGGTCCAGAGCTAGCATTTTAGCCAGCTTAGTGTTATACAGACGCGTCAGTGGGTGGTTGCGTTCATATGGCGCTTCTGTAAACAACATGTTTCTAATGTTGCCCTGGACCAAGCATTTATGGGATGATGATGATTTCTTCGACCCAGTTACGCTCGCTGATGAACTTTTTCGCATTGGTGTCTCACTCTCTTCCACACTCTTAGTGTGGCTCACATGGGGTGTGCTTCTGACAGGGGTACTGGGTGTAAGTGAAGTGTTTGACATGTCTTCTTCCTCCTCGTCATCATCAGATGAAACATCAACGTTTTCTTGACGTCCAATTCGGGCTTCCTTGATCGCCTGTAGGTGCGCAAACCATTGGATGACCTCTCTGCCCTCCGGTACCATAGTTGGTACCAAGCTTACCACGACTAACTGCAACCTTACAAATGCTACAAATGGCGAAGTTTTCCCTTTTTGGGCAAACACTAATGAAGTCCCAAGCTGGGGACTTGAATTGTCTGTGGGGGCCGGAGGAGGCGGCGATACTGGTGGTGGGGGTCATGCTGCTAATGCCAGATGAAGTGGAGGATGTGGATTGCTGAACTTTAGTACGTTGTGCACTTTCACCACCACTAATTGAGGTCGAGGTGGATGGAGGTCCCTTCTGGCAAGTAAGAAATATGGAAGCGGTACGTGTTGGTGTACTAGTTAACTCCAATGATTGTTGTTTTTCCATTGCCTCCTCGTCGACATCATGATCACGCTCAGCAGCTTCTCGGGCTAGGGTCAAAATGTCTGTTTGCTGCATGCCCGCTGGGGCTGCAGTGACCTTTATGATGACAGGGTCGTCGTCATGAGAGCCTTCATCAGCAGCAGTATCCGCCACTTCTTGCTGAGCCTCATCACACTCCATAACTATGAGTTTTTCGACGACCTTCCTTTTACGCTTAACTACCTTTGACAGATCATGGTGTGCCTCACTCTCAGACGGCCGTGGTGGTTCCCAATTTTCATCCATATCATCAGAAGGAGGTGGGCTTGAAAAAGATGTAGACACCACCCATGATCTTTTCCTTGCTAGGGATGTGGAAGACAATGAATGATCATCAGGAGGAGTGGCTTCCTCAAATGATACCTCGGCTTGATTGTCGATTTCCTGATGTGCCCCTACTTCGGGAGGAACAACTATTGTGGGCACTTGTGACCCTCCATGCACCTCTGCTTGCGCATCTCCTTGCGCTGCCTCTCCTTCCACATGTACTTGGGCTTGTACTTGCACATGTGGTTGTTGTTGCAGCTGTGGTTGTTCAACACTCGTCAGATGAGTTACAACAACCTGTGTTGACTGAGGGACATTGCTGCTACTTTCCTGCGATGAGCCAACATCACTGGTCGATGGTGATTGAACAACTACACTAAGTGCCTCTGCAGCACTCAAGGGCTTGGACTTAAGTTGGCGTGGTGGTGGTGGTGGCACTGAGCCCAATGGAGCGGGGGTGCTGCTCCCAGCTTGGTCCCCAGCAGATCCTGCTGCTGCTGCAGGCGTACTTTTTTTTTTACTCCCAGAAAATGTCGCGGGCGGCACAGCAGTCTCCTTGGTAACTTGCTTCTTCTGCTCCTTACTGGCAATTTTCTTGCTAGAGGAGCTACGGGGAACTCTTTTTGGGGCCATCTTCTTCAGAGCAGGTCAGAACAGCAGGCCGCAGTTGCACGAGTTGCAGAGTTGTCTGTGGCCAGACGTGACGAAGCGTGACGTTATGCTGCACACACACACCGCTGCAGGACTTCTTCCTGGCACTGGTGGTTACCTTGAGTCTTGTGCACCTAAAAGCAATGGAAGACAGAGGAACATCAGTTCAGTTATACACCCCAAAGAAATCGAAAAAACACAGAAAAATCAGCACAACCCAATGCCATCCATGATGTTTAAATTCAACACACCCCACAGAAAGACTAGGCACATGCACCACTCACTACCCCTGGTGAAAAGGCCACAACAACAGGCCAAAAAAACGAAAATCACAGAAAAATCTGCACAATCCCAAGCCCTCCATGATGTTTAAATTCAAGACACCCCACAGAAAGACTAGGCACATGCACCACTCAGTACCCCTGGTGAAAAGGCCACAACAACAGCCCAAAAAAACGAAAATCACAGAAAAATCAGCACAATCCCAAGCTCTCCATGATGTTTAAATTCAAGACACCCCACAGAAAGACTAGGCCTATGCACCACTCACTACCCCTGGGCATAAAGGTTGAAAGCTAGGCAAAATGGTTGCAGACCTAAGAACACTGCCTGCATTCAAAATGGCTCCCTCCCTCCCAGCACATGGCCAGGGCCTGTAGCAGCACTCAAAATGGCCCCCACCCACATGGCCTGTCCCCATGAACACCCCAAAAAATCGAAAAACACAGAAAAATCAGCACAATCCTATGCCATCCAGGCCCTCCATGATGTTTAAATTCAAGACACCCCACAGAAAGGCTAGGCACATGCACCACTCAGTACCCCTGGTGAAAAGACCACAACAACAGCCCAATAAACGAAAATCACAGAAAAATCAGCACAATCCCAAGCCCTCCATGATGTTTAAATTCAAGACACCCCACAGAAAGACTAGGCCTATGCACCACTCACTACCCCTGGGCATAAAGGTTGAAAGCTAGGCAAAATGGTTGCAGACCTAAGAACACTGCCTGCATTCAAAATGGCCCCCTCCCTCCCAGCACATGGCCAGGGCCTGTAGCAGCACTCAAAATGGCCCCCACCCACATGGCCTGTCCCCATGAACACCCCAAAAAATCGAAAAACACAGAAAAATCAGCACAATCCCATGCCATCCAGGCCCTCCATGATGTTTAAATTCAAGACACCCCACAGAAAGACTAGGCACATGCACCACTCAGTACCCCTGTTGAAAATGCCACAACAACAGCCCAAAAAAACAGAAATCACTGAAAAATCAGCACAATCCCAAGCCCTCCATGATGTTTAAATTCAAGACACCCCAGAGAAAGACTAGGCCTATGCACCACTCACTACCCCTGGGCATAAAGGTTGAAAGCTAGGCAAAATGGTTGCAGACCTAAGAAAACTGCCTGCATTCAAAATGGCCCCCTCCCTCCCAGCACATGGCCAGGGCCTGTAGCAGCACTCAAAATGGCCCCCACCCACATGGCCTGTCCCCATGAACACTCCAAAAAATCGAAAATCACAGAATACTCAGCACAATCCCATGCCATCCAGGCCCTCCATGATGTTTAAATTCAAGACACCCCACAGAAATACTAGGCACATGCACCACTCAGTACCCCTAGTGAAAAGGCCACAACAACTGCCCAAAAAAAATGAAAATCACAGAAAAATCAGCACAATCCCAAGCCCACCATGATGTTTAAATTCAAGACACCCCACAGAAAGACTAGGCCTATGCACCACTCACTAACCCTGGGCATAAAGGTTGAAAGCTAGGCAAAATGGTTGCAGACCTAAGAACACTGCCTGCATTCAAAATGACCCCCTCCCTCCCAGCACATGGCCAGGGCCTGTAGCAGCACTCAAAATGGCCCCCACCCACATGGCCTGTCCCCATGAACACCCCAAAAAATCGAAAAACACAGAAAAATCAGCACAATCCCATGCCATCCAGGCCCTCCATGATGTTTAAATTCAAGACACCCTACAGAAAGATTAGGCACATGCACCACTCAGTACCCCTGGTGAAAAGGCCACAACAACAGCCCAAAAAAACGAAAATCACAGAAAAATCAGCACAATCCCAAGCCCTCCATGATGTTTTAATTCAAGACACCCCACAGAAAGACTAGGCCTATGCACCACTCACTACCCCTGGGCATAAAGGTTGAAAGCTAGGCAAAATGGTTGCAGACCTAAGAACACTGCCTGCATTCAAAATGGCCCCCTCCCTCCCAGCACATGGCCAGGGCCTGTAGCAGCACTCAACATGGCCCCCACCCACATGGCCTGTCCCCATGAACACCCCAAAAAATCGAAAAACACAGAAAAATCAGCACAATCCCATGCCATCCAGGCCCTCCATGATGTTTAAATTCAAGATACCCCACAGAAAGACTAGGCACATGCACCACTCAGTACCCCTGGTGAAAAGGCCACAACAACAGCCCAAAAAAACGAAAATCACAGAAAAATCAGCACAATCCCAAGCCCTCCATGATGTTTAAATTCAAGACACCCCACAGAAAGACTAGGCCTATGCACCACTCACTACCCCTGGGCATAAATGGTGAAAGCTAGGCAAAATGGTTGCAGACCTAAGAACACTGCCTGCATTCAAAATGGCCCCCTCCCTTCCAGCACATGGCCAGGGCCTGTAGCAGCACTCAAAATGGCCCCCACCCACATGGCCTGTCCCCATGAACACCCCAAAAAATCGAAAAACACAGAAAAATCAGCACAATCCCATGCCATCCAGGCCCTCCATGATGTTTAAATTCAAGACACCCCACAGAAAGACTAGGCACATGCACCACTCAGTACCCCTGGTGAAAAGACCACAACAACAGCCCATAAAAACGAGAATCACAGAAAAATCAGCACAATCCCAAGCCCTCCATGATGTTTAAATTCAAGACACCCCACAGAAAGACTAGGCCTATGCACCACTCACTACCCCTGGGCATAAAGGTTGAAAGCTAGGCAAAATGGATGCAGACGTAAGAACAATGCCTGCATTCAAAATGGCCCCCTCCCTCCCAGCACATGGCCAGGGCCTGTAGCAGCACTCAAAATGGCCCCCACCCACATGGCCTGTCCCCATGAACACCCCAAAAAATCGAAAAACACAGAAAAATCAGCACAATCCCATGCCATCCAGGCCCTCCATGATGTTTAAATTCAAGACACCCTACAGAAAGATTAGGCACATGCACCACTCAGTACCCCTGGTGAAAAAGCCACAACAACAGCCCAAAAAAACGAAAATCACAGAAAAATCAGCACAATCCCAAGCCCTCCATGATGTTTTAATTCAAGACACCCCACAGAAAGACTAGGCCTATGCACCACTCACTACCCCTGGGCATAAAGGTTGAAAGCTAGGCAAAATGGTTGCAGACCTAAGAACACTGCCTGCATTCAAAATGGCCCCCTCCCTCCCAGCACATGGCCAGGGCCTGTAGCAGCACTCAACATGGCCCCCACCCACATGGCCTGTCCCCATGAACACCCCAAAAAATCGAAAAACACAGAAAAATCAGCACAATCCCATGCCATCCAGGCCCTCCATGATGTTTAAATTCAAGATACCCCACAGAAAGACTAGGCACATGCACCACTCAGTACCCCTGGTGAAAAGGCCACAACAACAGCCCAAAAAAACGAAAATCACAGAAAAATCAGCACAATCCCAAGCCCTCCATGATGTTTAAATTCAAGACACCCCACAGAAAGACTAGGCCTATGCACCACTCACTACCCCTGGGCATAAATGGTGAAAGCTAGGCAAAATGGTTGCAGACCTAAGAACACTGCCTGCATTCAAAATGGCCCCCTCCCTTCCAGCACATGGCCAGGGCCTGTAGCAGCACTCAAAATGGCCCCCACCCACATGGCCTGTCCCCATGAACACCCCAAAAAATCGAAAAACACAGAAAAATCAGCACAATCCCATGCCATCCAGGCCCTCCATGATGTTTAAATTCAAGACACCCCACAGAAAGACTAGGCACATGCACCACTCAGTACCCCTGGTGAAAAGACCACAACAACAGCCCATAAAAACGAGAATCACAGAAAAATCAGCACAATCCCAAGCCCTCCATGATGTTTAAATTCAAGACACCCCACAGAAAGACTAGGCCTATGCACCACTCACTACCCCTGGGCATAAAGGTTGAAAGCTAGGCAAAATGGATGCAGACGTAAGAACAATGCCTGCATTCAAAATGGCCCCCTCCCTCCCAGCACATGGCCAGGGCCTGTAGCAGCACTCAAAATGGCCCCCACCCACATGGCCTGTCCCCATGAACACCCCAAAAAATCGAAAAACACAGAAAAATCAGCACAATCCCATGCCAGCCAGGCCCTCCATTATGTTTAAATTCAAGACACCCCACAGAAAGACTAGGCACATGCACCACTCAGTACCCCTGGTGAAAATGCCACAACAACAGCCCAAAAAAACGAAAATCACAGAAAAATCAGCACAATCCCAAGTGCTCCATGATGTTTAAATTCAAGACACCCCAGAGAAAGACTAGGCCTATGCACCACTCACTACCCCTGGGCATAAAGGTTGAAAGCTAGGCAAAATGATTGCAGACCTAAGAACACTGCCTGCATTCAAAATGGCCCCCTCCCTCCCAGCACATGGCCAGGGCCTGTAGCAGCACTCAAAATGGCCCCCACCCACATGGCCTGTCCCCATGAACACCCCAAAAAATCGAAAAACACAGAAAAATCAGCACAATCCCATGCCATCCAGGCCCTCCATGATGTTTAAATTCAAGACACCCCCCAGAAAGATTAGGCACATGCACCACTCAGTACCCCTGGTGAAAAGGCCACAACAACAGCCCAAAAAAACGAAAATAACAGAAAAATCAGCACAATCCCAAGCCCTCCATGATGTTTAAATTCAAGACACCCCACAGAAAGACTAGGCCTATGCACCACTCACTACCCCTGGGCATAAAGGTTGAAAGCTAGGCAAAATGGTTGCAGACCTAAGAACACTGCCTGCATTCAAAATGGCCCCCTCCCTCCCAGCACATGGCCAGTGCCTGTAGCAGCACTCAAAATGGCCCCCACCCACATGGCCTGTCCCCATGAACACCCCAAAAAATCGAAAAACAATGAAAAATGAGCACAATCCCATGCCATCCAGGCCCTCCATGATGTTTAAATTCAAGACACCCCACAGAAATACTAGGCACATGCACCACTCAGTACCCCTAGTGAAAAGGCCACAACAACTGCCCAAAAAAATGAAAATCACAGAAAAATCAGCACAATCCCAAGCCCACCATGATGTTTAAATTCAAGACACCCCACAAAAAAACTAGGCCTATGCACCACTCACTAACCGTGGGCATAAAGGTTGAAAGCTAGGCAAAATGGTTGCAGACCTAGGAACACTGCCTGCATTCAAAATGACCCCCTCCCTCCCAGCACATGGCCAGGGCCTGTAGCAGCACTCAAAATGGCCCCCACCCACATGGCCTGTCCCCATGAACACCCCAAAAAATCGAAAAACACAGAAAAATCAGCACAATCCCATGCCATCCAGGCCCTCCATGATGTTTAAATTCAAGACACCCTACAGAAAGATTAGGCACATGCACCACTCAGTACCCCTGGTGAAAAGGCCACAACAACAGCCCAAAAAAACGAAAATCACAGAAAAATCAGCACAATCCCAAGCCCTCCATGATGTTTTAATTCAAGACACCCCACAGAAAGACTAGGCCTATGCACCACTCACTACCCCTGGGCATAAAGGTTGAAAGCTAGGCAAAATGGTTGCAGACCTAAGAACACTGCCTGCATTCAAAATGGCCCCCTCCCTCCCAGCACATGGCCAGGGCCTGTAGCAGCACTCAAAATGGCCCCCACCCACATGGCCTGTCCCCATGAACACCCCAAAAAATCGAAAAACACAGAAAAATCAGCACAATCCCATGCCATCCAGGCCCTCCATGATGTTTAAATTCAAGATACCCCACAGAAAGACTAGGCACATGCACCACTCAGTACCCCTGGTGAAAAGGCCACAACAACAGCCCAAAAAAACGAAAATCACAGAAAAATCAGCACAATCCCAAGCCCTCCATGATGTTTAAATTCAAGACACCCCACAGAAAGACTAGGCCTATGCACCACTCACTACCCCTGGGCATAAAGGGTGAAAGCTAGGCAAAATGGTTGCAGACCTAAGAACACTGCCTGCATTCAAAATGCCCCCCTCCCTTCCAGCACATGGCCAGGGCCTGTAGCAGCACTCAAAATGGCCCCCACCCACATGGCCTGTCCCCATGAACACCCCAAAAAATCGAAAAACACAGAAAAATCAGCACAATCCCATGCCATCCAGGCCCTCCATGATGTTTAAATTCAAGACACCCCACAGAAAGACTAGGCACATGCACCACTCAGTACCCCTGGTGAAAAGGCCACAACAACAGCCCAAAAAAACGAAAATCACAGAACAATCAGCACAATCCCAAGCCCTCCATGATGTTTAAATTCAAGACACCCCACAGAAAGACTAGGCCTATGCACCACTCACTACCCCTGGGCATAAAGGTTGAAAGCTAGGCAAAATGGTTGCAGACCTAGGAACACTGCCTGCATTCAAAATGTCCCCCTCCCTCCCAGCACATGGCCAGGGCCTGTAGTAGCACTCAAAATGGCCCCCACCCACATGACCTGTCCCCATGAACACCCCAAAAAATCGAAAAACACAGAAAAATCAGCACAATCCCATGCCATCCAGGCCCTCCATGATGTTTAAATTCAAGACACCCCACAGAAAGACTAGGCACATGCACCACTCAGTACCCCTGGTGAAAAGACCACAACAACAGCCCATAAAAACGAAAATCACAGAAAAATCAGCACAATCCCAAGCCCTCCATGATGTTTAAATTCAAGACACCCCACAGAAAGACTAGGCCTATGCACCACTCACTACCCCTGGGCATAAAGGTTGAAAGCTAGGCAAAATGGATGCAGACCTAAGAACAATGCCTGCATTCAAAATGGCCCCCTCCCTCCCAGCACATGGCCAGGGCCTGTAGCAGCACTCAAAATGGCCCCCACCCACATGGCCTGTCCCCATGAACACCCAAAAAATTGAAAAACACAGAAAAATCAGCACAATCCCATGCCAGCCAGGCCCTCCATGATGTTTAAATTCAAGACACCCCACAGAAAGACTAGGCACATGCACCACTCAGTACCCCTGGTGAAAATGCCACAACAACAGCCCAAAAAAACGAAAATCACAGAAAAATCAGCACAATCCCAAGTCCTCCATGATGTTTAAATTCAAGACACCCCACAGAAAGACTAGGCCTATGCACCACTCACTACCCCTGGGCATAAAGGTTGAAAGCTAGGCAAAATGGTTGCAGACCTAAGAACACTGCCTGCATTCAAAATGCCCCCCTACCTCCCAGCACATGGCCAGGGCCTGTAGCAGCACTCAAAATGGCCCCCACCCACATGGCCTGTTCCCATGAACACCCCAAAAAATCGAAAAACACAGACAAATCAGCACAATCCCATGCCATCCAGGCCCTCCATGATGTTTAAATTCAAGACACCCCACAGAAATACTAGGCACATGCACCACTCAGTACCCCTGGTGAAAAGGCCACAACAACTGCCCAAAAAAATGAAAATCACAGAAAAATCAGCACAATCCCAAGCCCACCATGATGTTTAAATTCAAGACACCCCACAGAAAGACTAGGCCTATGCACCACTCACTACCCCTGGGCATAAAGGTTGAAAGCTAGGCAAAATGGTTGCAGACCTAAGAACACTGCCTGCATTCAAAATGGCCCCCTCCCTCCCGGCACATGGCCAGGGCCTGTAGCAGCACTCAAAATGGCCCCCACCCACATGGCCTGTCCCCATGAACACCACAAAAAATCAAAAAACACAGAAAAATCAGCACAATCCCATGCCATCCAGGCCCTCCATGATGTTTAAATTCAAGACACCCCCCAGAAAGATTAGGCACATGCACCACTCAGTACCCCTGGTGAAAAGGCCACAACAACAGCCCAAAAAAACGAAAATAACAGAAAAATCAGCACAATCCCAAGCCCTCCATGATGTTTAAATTCAAGACACCCCACAGAAAGACTAGGCCTATGCACCACTCACTACCCCTGGGCATAAAGGTTGAAAGCTAGGCAAAATGGTTGCAGACCTAAGAACACTGCCTGCATTCAAAATGTCCCCCTCCCTCCCAGCACATGGCCAGGGCCTGTAGTAGCACTCAAAATGGCCCCCACCCACATGACCTGTCCCCATGAACACCCCAAAAAATCGAAAAACACAGAAAAATCAGCACAATCCCATGCCATCCAGGCCCTCCATGATGTTTAAATTCAAGACACCCCACAGAAAGACTAGGCACATGCACCACTCAGTACCCCTGGTGAAAAGACCACAACAACAGCCCATAAAAACGAAAATCACAGAAAAATCAGCACAATCCCAAGCCCTCCATGATGTTTAAATTCAAGACACCCCACAGAAAGACTAGGCCTATGCGCCACTCACTACCCCTGGGCATAAAGGTTGAAAGCTAGGCAAAATGGATGCAGACCAAAGAACAATGCCTGCATTCAAAATGGCCCCCTCCCTCCCAGCACATGGCCAGGGCCTGTAGCAGCACTCAAAATGGCCCCCACCCACATGGCCTGTCCCCATGAACACCCAAAAAATTGAAAAACACAGAAAAATCAGCACAATCCCATGCCAGCCAGGCCCTCCATGATGTTTAAATTCAAGACACCCCACAGAAAGACTAGGCACATGCACCACTCAGTACCCCTGGTGAAAATGAAACAACAACAGCCCAAAAAAACGAAAATCACAGAAAAATCAGCACAATCCCAAGTCCTCCATGATGTTTAAATTCAAGACACCCCACAGAAAGACTAGGCCTATGCACCACTCACTACCCCTGGGCATAAAGGTTGAAAGCTAGGCAAAATGGTTGCAGACCTAAGAACACTGCCTGCATTCAAAATGCCCCCCTACCTCCCAGCACATGGCCAGGGCCTGTAGCAGCACTCAAAATGGCCCCCACCCACATGGCCTGTTCCCATGAACACCCCAAAAAATCGAAAAACACAGACAAATCAGCACAATCCCATGCCATCCAGGCCCTCCATGATGTTTAAATTCAAGACACCCCACAGAAATACTAGGCACATGCACCACTCAGTACCCCTGGTGAAAAGGCCACAACAACTGCCCAAAAAAATGAAAATCACAGAAAAATCAGCACAATCCCAAGCCCACCATGATGTTTAAATTCAAGACACCCCACAGAAAGACTAGGCCTATGCACCACTCACTACCCCTGGGCATAAAGGTTGAAAGCTAGGCAAAATGGTTGCAGACCTAAGAACACTGCCTGCATTCAAAATGGCCCCCTCCCTCCCGGCACATGGCCAGGGCCTGTAGCAGCACTCAAAATGGCCCCCACCCACATGGCCTGTCCCCATGAACACCACAAAAAATCGAAAAACACAGAAAAATCAGCACAATCCCATGCCATCCAGGCCCTCCATGATGTTTAAATTCAAGACACCCCCCAGAAAGATTAGGCACATGCACCACTCAGTACCCCTGGTGAAAAGGCCACAACAACAGCCCAAAAAAACGAAAATAACAGAAAAATCAGCACAATCCCAAGCCCTCCATGATGTTTAAATTCAAGACACCCCACAGAAAGACTAGGCCTATGCACCACTCACTACCCCTGGGCATAAAGGTTGAAAGCTAGGCAAAATGGTTGCAGACCTAAGAACACTGCCTGCATTCAAAATGGCCCCCTCCCTCCCAGCACATGGCCAGGGCCTGTAGCAGCACTCAAAATGGCCCCCACCCACATGGCCTGTCCCCATGAACACCCCAAAAAATCGAAAAACACAGAAAAATCAGCACAATCCCATGCCATCCAGGCCCTCCATGGTGTTTAAATTCAAGACCCCCCACAGACAGACTAGGCACATGCACCACTCAGTACCCCTGGTGAAAAGGCCACAACAACAGCCCAAAAAAACGAAAATCACAGAAAAATCAGCACAATCCCAAGCCCTCCATGATGTTTAAATTCAAGGCACCCCACGGAAAGACTAGGCCTATGCACCACTCACTACCCCTGGGCATAAAGGTTGAAAACTAGGCAAAATGGTCGCAGACCTAAGAACACTGCCTGCATTCAAAATGGCCCCCTCCCTCCCAGCACATGGCCAGGGCCTGTAGCAGCACTCAAAATGGCCCCCACCCACATGGCCTGTCCCCATGAACGCCCCAAAAAATCGAACTACACAGAAAAAACAGCACAATCCCATGCCATCCAGGCCCTCCATGATGTTTAAATTCAAGACACCCTATAGAAAGACTAGGCACATGCACCACTCAGTACCCCTGGTGAAAAGGCCACAACAACATCCCAAAAAAACGAAAATCACAGAAAAATCAGCACAATCCCAAGCCCTCCATGATGTTTAAATTCAAGACACCCCACAGAAAGACTAGGCCTATGCACCACTCACTAAACATGGGCATAAAGGTTGAAAGCTATCCAAAATGGTTGCAGACCTAAGAACACTGCCTGCATTCAAAATGGCCCCCTCCCTCCCAGCACATGGCCAGGGCCTGTAGCAGCACTCAAAATGGCCCCCACCCACATGGCCTGTCCCCATGAACAACCCAAAAAATCGAACTACACAGAAAAATCAGCACAATCCCATGCCATCCAGGCCCTCCATGATGTTTAAATTTAAGACACCCCACAGAAAGACTAGGCACATGCACCACTCAGTACCCCTGGTGAAAAGGCCACAACAACAGCCCAAAAAAACGAAAATCACAGAAAAATCAGCACAATCCCAAGCCCTCCATGATGTTTAAATTCAAGACACCCCACAGAAAGACTAGGCACATGCACCACTCAGTACCCCTGGTGAAAAGGCCACAACAACAGCCCAGAAAAACAAAAATCACAGAAAAATCAGCACAATCCCAAGCCCTCCATGATGTTTAAATTCAAGACACCCCACAGAAAGACTAGGCCTATGCACCACTCACTACCTCTGGGCATAAAGGTTGAAAGCTAGGCAAAATGGTTGCAGACCTAAGAACACTGCCTGCATTCAAAATGGCCCCCTCCCTCCCAGCACATGGCCAGGGCCTGTAGCAGCACTCAAAATGGCCCCCACCCACATGGCCTGTCCCCATGAACACCCCAAAAAATCGAAAAACACAGAAAAAACAGCACAATCCCATGCCATCCAGGCCCTCCATGATGTTTAAATTCAAGACACCCTATAGAAAGACTAGGCACATGCACCACTCAGTACCCCTGGTGAAAAGGCCACAACAACATCCCAAAAAAACGAAAATCACAGAAAAATCAGCACAATCCCAAGCCCTCCATGATGTTTAAATTCAAGACACCCCACAGAAAGACTAGGCCTATGCACCACTCACTACCCATGGGCATAAAGGTTGAAAGCTAGGCAAAATGGTTGCAGACCTAAGAACACTGCCTGCATTCAAAATGGCCCCCTCCCTCCCAGCACATGGCCAGGGCCTGTAGCAGCACTCAAAATGGCCCCCACCCACATGGCCTGTCCCCATGAACAACCCAAAAAATCGAACTACACAGAAAAATCAGCACAATCCCATGCCATCCAGGCCCTCCATGATGTTTAAATTTAAGACACCCCACAGAAAGACTAGGCACATGCACCACTCAGTACCCCTGGTGAAAAGGCCACAACAACAGCCCAAAAAAACGAAAATCACAGAAAAATCAGCACAATCCCAAGCCCTCCATGATGTTTAAATTCAAGACACCCCACAGAAAGACTAGGCACATGCACCACTCAGTACCCCTGGTGAAAAGGCCACAACAACAGCCCAGAAAAACAAAAATCACAGAAAAATCAGCACAATCCCAAGCCCTCCATGATGTTTAAATTCAAGACACCCCACAGAAAGACTAGGCCTATGCACCACTCACTACCCCTGGGCATAAAGGTTGAAAGCTAGGAAAATTGTTGCAGACCTAAGAACACTGCCTGCATTCAAAATGGCCCCCTCCCTCCCAGCACATGGCCAGGGCCTGTAGCAGCACTCAAAATGGCCCCCACCCACATGGCCTGTCCCCATGAACACCCCAAAAAATCGAAAAACACAGAAAAATCAGCACAATCCCATGCCATCCAGGCCCTCCATGGTGTTTAAATTCAAGACACCCCACAGACAGACTAGGCACATGCACCACTCAGTACCCCTGGTGAAAAGGCCACAACAACAGCCCAAAAAAACGAAAATCACAGAAAAATCAGCACAATCCCAAGCCCTCCATGATGTTTAAATTCAAGACACCCCACAGAAAGACTAGGCCTATGCACCACTCACTACCCATGGGCATAAAGGTTGAAAGCTAGGCAAAATGGTTGCAGACCTAAGAACACTGTCTGCATTCAAAATGGCCCCCTCCCTCCCAGCACATGGTCAGGGCCTGTAGCAGCACTCAAAATGGCCCCCACCCACATGGCCTGTCCCCATGAACACCCCAAAAAATCGAACTACACAGAAAAAACAGCACAATCCCATGCCATCCAGGCCCTCCATGATGTTTAAATTCAAGACACCCCACAGAAAGACTAGGCACATGCACCACTCAGTACCCCTGGTGAAAAGGCCACAACAACATCCCAAAAAAACGAAAATCACAGAAAAATCAGCACAATCCCAAGCCCTCCATGATGTTTAAATTCAAGACACCCCACAGAAAGACTAGGCCTATGCACCACTCACTACCCATGGGCATAAAGGTTGAAAGCTAGGCAAAATGGTTGCAGACCTAAGAACACTGTCTGCATTCAAAATGGCCCCCTCCCTCCCAGCACATGGTCAGGGCCTGTAGCAGCACTCAAAATGGCCCCCACCCACATGGCCTGTCCCCATGAACAACCCAAAAAATCGAACTACACAGAAAAATCAGCACAATCCCATGCCATCCAGGCCCTCCATGATGTTTAAATTTAAGACACCCCACAGAAAGACTAGGCACATGCACCACTCAGTACCCCTGGTGAAAAGGCCACAACAACAGCCCAAAAAAACGAAAATCACAGAAAAATCAGCACAATCCCAAGCCCTCCATGATGTTTAAATTCAAGACACCCCACAGTTAGGCTAGGCCTATGCACCACTCACTACCCCTGGGCATAACGGTTGAAAGCTAGGCAAAATGGTTGCAGACCTAAGAACACTGCCTGCATTCAAAATGGCCCCCTCCCTCCCAGAAAATGGCCAGGGCCTGTAGCAGCACTCAAAATGGCCCCCACCCACATGGCCTGTCCCCATGAACACCCCAAAAAATCGAAAAACACAGAAAAATCAGCACAATCCCATGCCATCCAGGCCCTCCATGATGTTTAAATTCAAGACACCCCACAGAAAGACTAGGCACATGCACCACTCAGTACCCCTGGTGAAAAGGCCACAACAACAGCCCAAAAAAACGAAAATCACAGAAAAATCAGCACAATCCCAAGCCCTCCATGATGTTTAAATTCAAGACACCCCACAGAAAGACTAGGCCTATGCACCACTCACTACCCCTGGGCATAAAGGTTGAAAGCTAGGCAAAATGGTTGCAGACCTAAGAACACTGCCTGCATTCAAAATGGCCCCTCCCTCCCAGCACATGGCCAGGGCCTGTAGCAGCCCTCAAAATGACCCCCACCCACATGGCCTGTCACCCCAAAAATTCGAAAAACACAGAAAAATCAGCACAATCCCATGCCATCCAGGCCTTCCATGATGTTTAAATTCAAGACACTCCACAGAAAGACTAGGCACATGCAACACTCAGTACCCCTGGTGAAAAGGCCACAACAACAGCCCAAAAAAACGAAAATCACAGAAAAATCAGCACAATCCCAAGCCCTCCATGATGTTTAAATTCAAGACACCCCACAGAAAGATTAGGCACATGCACCACTCAGTACCCCTGGTGAAAAGGCCACAACAACAGCCCAAAAAAACGGAAATCACAGAAAAATCAGCACAATCCCAAGCCATCCAGGCCCTCCATGATGTTTTTATTAAAGAGACCCCACAGAAAGACTCAGTCCACCCACCACTGAGTACCCCTAAGGCCCCAACAACAGCCCAAAAATCGAAAATTACAAAATTGTAGTTGCAGCAACTGTAATGCCCCAAAGAAACTTACTTGTGAAATTTCTAATCCAAAAGTGATCCAAAGAAAGTCAAAAAGGCCTCAAATCCAAATATCCAGCAGCATCCACAAAAAGTAATCCTTCCAGGTGAAGAATCCGAATGAAAGTGACCAGCACATGAAGAACGCACTGGGAGGAACCTGCTGGACAGGAACAGGAAGTTGGAGAGACTGTGGGGCACTTCCTTCCTCCCACCCCCCCCTCCAAAATGGACTCCTTGCAAAAAAAAGTGCAGGCAAATGTCAACTTGAGGAGTTATTCTGATAAAAATCATAATTTTCAGAAGGTTTATGCTGCTTGCTGGTGGATTTCTTGTGCAGAATTGCAAATTTTGTATTTTCGCGAGTGCGAGATTGTTGCTGCCCGCCTCATGTATGGGTTCGCGATTGCGAACTCCCGCGATACGTGATCACGGCGTACTCGCGTTGACAAACTCTCGCTGTGCAAGGTGGCGAGCGCGATGACGTAATCGCGGTCGCCAAACTCCCGCGGGATCTCGCAGCAAGATCCAAAATGGCGCAGCACTCGCAAAATATCAAGAAAATCAACTCGGCAAACGCTGAATGACGGTAAGTGAACGCAGCGCGCCGCAAAATTGTATCACCGAGAAAAAAAAATCCGCTGCGTGCGAATTTGCGGATTTTCGGTAAATTCGCGAGCGTTCGCGGATTGCGAATTTACCGGAATGGATTTTCCGCCCATGCTTAGTTAAAACCATTATGCTCCGCTTTATCTGGCAAGGTGGTTGAGCACGCTTTTCCTTTACCACTTTAAGACGCCCGAGGGGGGAGGGGGGGTTGGCCTCCCAGATGTACTTCTCTATTACAAGGCAGCGCAGCTCAGGGTGATGGTGGAATGGTCTCAGCCTCTGTCTGAAAAGCACTGGCTGCATATGGACAGGAGTGTGGTGGGAAGATCGATATGGGATTTAGCTTGGAAACCCAAGGGAGACAGACCAAAGAATGCGTATATTAGCACTCCCACCGGCACCACCCTGAAGGTGTGGGACGAGAGATGGACGACGTTTCCCTCTCCTTTCACGCCGATCCATTTTAACTCGGCTTTCCCTCCTGCTTTACTCGAGGGGCCCTTTGATGAGTGGAGGAAAGGGGGTTGCTTCGCCCTTACCCACTTGTTTCATGGAGAGGCACCGCTCACATTTGACAACTGTAGACGGGACTATGAGGTCCTACCAACAGAGCGGTACCATCATGCCCAGCTACTGCACTGGGCGCTCTCCCCCGCTGTTCGCGACGCAGCCACTAGAGCGCTTACCCCCTTTGAGGCCTTCATTTCCCGGGCCACTGGCATGCAGGGAGCCATCTCTTTCTCATACCGTCACCTTTTATCCACAGCGACCTCCCCCAGACCGCGATACATGGGCCTCTGGGAATAGTATTTGGACCGCTGGATATCAGATATCGAATGGTCACAACTGTGGAGAGACTTGGCGAAGCACAATCATTCTATTGAACTCCGTGAGGCCCATCTTAAGACGATGATGGATTGGTATCTCACCCCCGCTAAACTACATTGCATGTTTCCTGGCACTTCCGACAGATGCTGGCGGGGTTGTGGCCTGTTAGGTGACTTCCGCCACATCTGGTGGGACTGCCCCACTATCCGCCCCTACTGGGAGGAGATTCTTTACGACATTAAAGACATCCTGGGCTACCCCGTGGCTGACTCAATGGCACACGTGTTATTAGAACTCCGTGATCCTTTGCTGGAACATCAGACCCGGGCGGATAAGAAAATCCTTTGGTTGTGCATTGGGGCGGCGAAGACCACCCTAGCGGCAGCATGGAAAAAGAGGGGGGCCCCAGCAATCTCTCTGTGGCATGCTAGACTATGGAGATTGTTAAGCATGGAACGTATGGCTGAGGTCTTTTTGGGCGATTTTAAAAACTTTGCCTTTCGTTGGGGTCCGCTGGTTCAGTTCCTATCTAGGGGATTGCCATCTGCAGTATACCCGCCTACGTTGCGGAGCCTACATCTCTTCCAGGTATGAATGCTGGCACAAGATTGAGTGTGAATGCGGAGGGACGCCACCACCGGGTGGGGGGGTGGGGGTGGGTGAGGGAAGTTTCTTGTTATAGTTTATTTGGGACATTACTGCCTTGCCTGTGGCGGGAGGCTCTCGGCTGTTCGTCCAAAATGACTTCTGCCGGTTGCAGTTTTTCGCAGCTAAAGTGACTCTATGGATCTATGTACCATTGCCTGGGCGCACCAGGCCTGGGCTACATCTATGGTGACTGCTTAACCTAAGAGCCCTAATGGCCCCGATGATTGGACTGCCCGTGACTTTCAGAGCCTCCAGCCTGCCTTGCTTAACCCCCTGCGAGGGATGTTGTGCGAAATTGTCGCAAGATTCTTTGTTTTTTCTCAATAAAATAACCTTTGACAAAAAAAAATAATAAAAAAAATGCTTGTCCTGTGTACATACACCAAATGATTCTGTTACAATGGAGTTGATGCCATGGTACATCATCATTGAGTCCCAAAACATTCGTCTGAAGACGGTCCACCCATCTTTGCTCTTTTTCAAAAAGAACTCTTTCTGCATTGTGGTTTTTAATTTGCAACATTTCAATTGCTGTCCATCTTATTTCCTCAGCTGTGTGGTTTTGTTCCAGGAAGTGTTTACTCATTTTCGTTGTTACTTTTTTTGTCTTAATGTTACTCTTGTGTTCCCTGATTCTCAATTTTACTTTCCTGCACGTCATACCAATGTATTTCATGTTACATGGACATAGAATCATGTAAATAACGTGGGTCGAGTTACAGTTCGTATGTTGTTGTTGTGTCCATACTAGGGTATCTGACAGGTTCAGGGTTTTAGTAACAGATGTAAGTTTACAAACCATGCACGTTCCACATGGGAAATGTCCTGTAATGGGAACCATGTTCCAATTCCTTATAGTCCCTGTGTTCTGTTTCAATTGGGGTCTTGTGTGGACTAACATGTCCTTGATGTTCCTGGTCTGTTTATTGGCAAATCTTGGTTTTGGCCAGTTCAATTTTCCAGATGTCAAAATTCTCCGATTCTTTTTTTTTAAAGACCTTTATTGAGAAGCATGGATATACAATAGCAAACATACAGCCACTTCGGGTCGGCTGGGAACATTTCCAATGATCATAACAGGATGAATGAATACACAGCCCTTCAGCCGACAACCCTAGGGCCCGATGGCAATTAAACAAACATGTCATGTCATACATAAATCACAGGAGGAATAAGGTCTTTGTTTTGTATTTTTGAAAACGACCCAACCAAAAATTAGAAAATAACTGCGGAGGCTAAACGCAAGGCCGATACGTAAGTAATCCTTCTGGGGAGGGAGTACTACACCTACAACTGTTACGTAGTAACAAGTGAAATTGAAAAGCTATAGGAAGAGCAGACGGGAGGGGGAAAGGGGGAAAGAGAGCAAGCCAGCAATACATAGACAAAAATCCAAACTAGAAGGAACATCATGCTAAGGGGAGTGCAACACCTCCGGTGGAGGCACAAAAGGGGAGTACAAATTTCACCACGATACTGGTTCCACTGATTCCACACCCTCCCCCACTTCTTGGGCCTGCCCCGAGCAATATAGACTGTTTTTTCACGAAACATGCACCAGTCCATGTTTCTAGACCAGGCCGACAGACTGGGTGCCCTCGACGATCCCCACAATTGTGCAATGTCACGCTTAGCGATCATATTACCCAAGGTGGCCCACTGTGTCTGCGCTACATTATAATCGTTGGGCTCCCACACAGTCAATAGACACCTTCGGGCCTCAGGCAAAAGCGAAACACCCTTCACCTCGGTCATAACACCATGCACACGATTCCAAAAAGACACTACCGCCGGACACTCCCACAGAATATGAAGGAATGTACCCACCATTCCACACCCGCGCTTACATAAATCATCCGAAACATACCCCATAAATAGCAAGCGAGGACCCGTCATGTACACTCGGTGTAGGATTTTCAACTGCACCAATCTCAGATGGGCCGAAATTGCTACCTCCTTTGAGGAGGATATCGCCGCCTGCCAGTCCTCATCATCCAGTTCCAGTCCATCACTGGTCCAGGCCGTACGGAGCTGTAGAAGAAGGTCCGCTCGGTCATTTATAAGCTTTTTATATATAAGTGAGATCGTACTGTCCGGGACATGTCCGTCGAGTACTCTGTCCTCCAGGGGTGAGGATTCTGGAACGAGCGTGCCGGCCGGAAAAACAGAGGAAAGGGTGTGTCGGACCTGCAGGTACCGAAAGTATTCTCAATTGCTGAGTTTTAATTCAAGTAGCAGCTCTTCAAATGACTTTATCCTGTCTTTTCGCCAAAGGTCCCCCACCCTACTAATCCCAATGAGGTCCCACTTTTCGAATCCCTTGGTGGTCCACAAATTGCCCAACCTATCAGCTGCGTAGAGTGGAGTCGCTCGAGTGAGAGTGTCCGACCAGCCCATTGCAGCATTAGCGTTATACCAGACCCGCACCGCCACTCTGGTGGGCCCCGTCAACGCAACCTCAGACCGTTTGGAATAAAGCGCCCTGTTATAGTCCCCGCCCGGCAGCAACCATTTGTCCATAGCAAAAGCTGGGTTGGGAGCTGGACCATACATCGCATGATTAACTGAGCTCAGTTGTGAGGCCCAGTAATATCGTCTTATATCCGGTAACGCTATGCTGCCATCATACCAAGGCGATTTAAAAAAGGGGGTGGTGATGAACCAAGGCAGCGTAAGCTTAGCCAAGGCAATCCGGGGACGTCCGGCCCACAGCAGTTTCCTTTGTAGGCACTCGATCTCGTGGAAGTAGCTGGAAGGCACTAGATCCAGTGTGTTTTGGAGCGCATATAAAAATCTGGGGAGGGACATCATTTTGAATAAGGCTGCTCTGCCCACCAGGGACAGCAGGTAATAGTGCTATCCTTGCAGTGGGGTCTTCATCAGGACAGGAAAGCGGGGCAAGCAACCTATTTAATATGTAAATATTTGAGTTAGACATGGAAGGGATGTCCCTTGATGTATAAACACAAAATAGCACACTGATCCCATGACGGGATTGGTATAGGGTTGAAAAGCAAGAGTGTTGCTCTACATAATTTAAGAGACTAAGCAATATCAGCGGTTTGGTGCTATGATTATTATTAGAAACATAATCATGTAGTTAGGGTACAAATTTTTAATGAGGAGATGATATACCAGTAGATGGACTATTCAATATGAAAAGAGCCTAACGGATTGCCACTGACCAGGGAGTTGACCGGAGAATCCCTGCAACGTTCCTGCTGCTTGATTCACAGCCTCCGCTGCACCTCGCGGTACCCGCTGCGCGGGTCCCGCATCGCCCGTGTTGCTGGGCTGCCATTGTGTGGAGGAGAAGGACCTTTGCCTGCGTGACCCACAGGGCGGGAGGAAAACATTCACACAGGGCTGCGAGCACCAGGTAGGGAACAGGGACTCCAATTCCCAGGAGTCCCTGTGTAGCCATCCCCTGCACCTGGACGCTCTCCCTGTTGCCCCGCCTCCTCCCTTTATTAGGATCATACGATCCCCGCTACGCAGGACGCCCGGGGCTAAGCCCGGGCAAAGGGCGGGCCCTCTAAGGCCCTCGTAGGCCAGAGGAGGCCGGGCTGGGCCAACCCCTTAACATCTTAACATCTTTAATTCAGTGTTCTTAACCCTGCTACTCGCTGGACATGACGACAGAGGAGGAAACCCCAGGCAAAAAAGGGAGATTACGCAATGGGTCATTGGAGAACTACTTTCCTAAGAAGAGTGAGGGTGAAAAGGATTCTATTCTAGCAGAACGTAGGGCAGAGCGGCGTCGCTCAGTTGAGAGTATGAAGCATAGACCCCTCACGGATAGTTCCCTGCTTGTATTGACCCGGGAGGGAGGCTCTGTTGACTTGAGTGAGGATAACGCTAGTCAAGAAGGCGTTCCCCTATTGTTCCGGGACTTTGTATCCACACCCTGCCTACCTTTGGATAACATCACAATAGTCTCTCCTACCCCTAATCCAAGCTGCATTATGGTTAAATCTAAACCTAGGAGACAGAAACCCAAGCCCTTACCTGCTTCTCTGATCCACCGCCCTCCACCTAGTAAAAAAAGGAGGAAACAAAGGGTGGCTCCAGGTAAAGCCAAAACCCTGCATACTGAGTTTGGTAAAAGGGCAAAAAAAAACACTTTAACCGAGATTATCCCAGCAGAGGCTCATGACTCTACACCAGCAGTAATACTACCATTGGTTTATAGTTCATCTGAAGTAGCTATAAAGCTGGTGGCTCCTGATAGCAATAGTAGATATACAGCAGCCGATACTTCAGCTCCCCCCACATTGATAGGGAACTTGGAGTTTTTGCTGAGATCTCTCCTTGTACCAATCAATGAGTCCATTAAAAAGGTAGAAATCAGACTGACCATATTGGAAGCCGCCATAACCAGTATGGCCACCCTGACCAAAACCCAGGGGAGTGGGGTGGTGCACCCTACACCCGCGAGAAGGCCCTCTCCCGCCTCTGTTCACAAGAACTCACCTGCCCCAGCTCAGCCGGCCAAGCAAACTTTACAGGCCCAGGGTAGAGTTGACCTTCCCTCTCAAAATTTATTGCCTCCACAACATGTAAAGACACCAGTAACCGAATCAGGTGACGCCCCAAATAAATCAATCTTAAAGGCCCCGGCAAGTAACAACCAGGACGCCCCAGGGGAAGGTAAAAATAATAGAATACCACACAAAAAAGTGCCACAAGTAGAGATTCCCCCTGAAGCAGTGCCCTTTGTGGTGGTCCTGACTGGGGTCCCTCAGTTAGCAGAAAATAAGAAGGAGGGATATGCTGACCTCAAGAATAAAATTATTCATTGGTTGAGGACGCATAGGCCGATAGCGCCCAATATTGATGGAGACATAGTCCATGTCAGACGGATTAACTGGCTGGGGAGCAGAACTAAAAATATGGAGGGGGATCTAGTGGTGGTCAACTTTAGAGACCCTCGGGCTGTTGATTATATCTTAAACTGGCCACCAGGAAACGGGGGGACTTGCATCATCCCACGGGCCCTAACATACTTCTATCCCAGGTCAGAGGATACTCCATTTAAATATTCAAACAAACCTCATTCCTATAGACCACCTCTTACCTTGCCCTACAATAACAATTATTCCCATTTTGGGCAACATTTTGCCTTGATGCCTGACCAGCGTTCTGCTTGGTCTACGGTGCCCTATAGACACACAATGAACCATGGCACCAGGATGAATCATCTGAGACCTTTTACCCCACTGGACACTTACAATCGGTTTTCTCAGCTTTCTGGGTTGGAAGATTGCGATTGAAATTTTGTGAAAGGGGGGGGAGGTAAGGGAATTTCAAGGGGAGGAGGCCCCAAGACGACTCTGTGGGAATACAGATACAGGGGAAGGTAGTTCTAAGCCAGCTCAACTTGTTGTTACTAACATCATTACTGAGGTTTCTATCTTAGTCGAGCCTATGACTAGCATGGTTGATTGCCCCGTAACCCCTACTCCCCTGGCACAGGAGGGGGGGGAGCTGCAAGCCCTTGGCGGATAATGAGGATGTGAAAGGGGGGGTTACACCATAGTGCCTAGAGGACAGCAGGTAGTAAACCTCCTTTCTTGGAACATTGCGGGATTAAAAAGGAAGTTAGAAATTCCAGAGTGGCACACGTTCATTGAGAGGTTTGATGTTTGCCTGTTTCAGGAAACTTGGAGTCTATTACCATTATACAAATCGGGGTATGCCACCCACTTTTTGCCAGCAGTAAGCAAGGGAAAGGGCAGACCAGCGGGTGGCCTCTTGGTCTGGATTAAAATAGAACTGGATTGGGTGGTTACACGCCACAACTTGGAGTGTAATGATATACTCCACCTCTCCACTAGAGGAAAGGAGGAGGGTAGTAAGGTTGACCTTTTCAATGTTTACGCTAGAGGGTCACCTGGGGACTCAGCCTCTCTGACTTTAACAGCTCTGGACTCCGCCCTAGCTAGTTGCCCTTCATCAGCAAAAATCATCGTGGGGGGTGATTTCAATTGCACGTTTGAACCCCTCCTCGGAGATGACCCCTTGGGTATTGAAGAGGAGGATTCAAAATGGTCCATCCCAACTTTATCCTTGCCCCCCATTAGGAAATGGTCAGCTAGGGCAATCCAAATAAATGCACTGACTAGGGACCACAAGTTAAGAGCCCTTAATGGCAGAACTATATCCGATCAGGCAGGGGCACTGACCTTCAACAGACTTACTGGGCCGTCCCGAATTGACTACATCCTAATGGATGTTAGCTTCTGGGCAGACCTTATTGATATGGAAGTCCTCCCAAGTCAGGACAGTGACCACAGCCCCCTGTGTTGCAAGTTTAATTGGGGTACCCCCAAAGACAGGAGGGTGAATGTTATCTTAAAAACATCTAAAGAGATTATCCCATATAACAACAACCGTAGATTGAAATGGGATAAGGCTAATCTAAAGGAGGAAGATCTAGGGGCCATAAAATCATTGGTTGAGGGCTTATCTTCTGATTTGGAGATCTGGGTTGATGAAAATCAGATTAGCGGGTCCCCATACCCCTCCCTTGACTCAGTTTATAAAACCACAATAGATCTTGTCGGTCAATTCTTTACCTCGAAAGGGAAAAGCAATAGGGATACTGTTAAACCCCCCTCTTCCAATAAACCTTGGTACACAGCCCAGTGTAAGGGCAAAAGAAAAAACCTGACAAAAGCCCTGATTTCTGGGGATCCTTTACTGGTTAGAGCGGCCAGGAAGGATACCTAAAAGCATTATCACTGGCCAAATGTGAGTGGGAGGAACAGCATTGGCAGGACCTATCCAATGCTGTGAGCAGTAGGAACCCGAACCTTTTTTGGGATCTGATCAATAGAACTAGGCAGAGGAAATCGCAACCATTGGCTGTACATATAACCAGTCAGCAATGGTTTGATCATTTTTCATCCCTATATGGAGGTAATGAGGAAACAGTTAGCCCTGGAGTAGGTAGTTTGGGTGATGGAGATTTCTTAGGAGTAGTCGATCCCCCATTTACAACCGTAGAAGTAGTGACAGCGATCAGACATTTAACCCCTAAGAAAGCAGCTGGGCAAGATGGGATCCCTGGAGACCTGTTGATAGCGGAGCCGCAGGCCTGGGCAAAATTCATCGCCGCCATAATGAACTTGATTACCAGAGGTCACCAGGTGCCAGACTCTTGGAAGGGGGCAGAGGTAGTAACCGTGTTCAAGAAGGGTGCAAGAGATGACCCTGCGAACTACAGACCTATCAGTCTGATAGACATAATTCAGAAAGTGGTCGGCAGGGTCATCATCTCAAGAGTAGGAGACTGGATGGAGGAGGCCAGTATTCTTTCCCACCTACAAGCGGGGTTTAGAAGAAAGGTAGGCACGATGGACCAGGTCTTTCGCTTTTTTGTTATCTATTGGAAGGTAGTCACCATCATGAAAGGCAGCTTATACATGGCCTTCATAGATCTCAAAACGGCGTTCGATCTGGTCCCCCGCGCAAAATTATGGGAGATCCTAGGAGAGATGGGATTCCCCGGTGGCCTCCTGAACCTAATCGTAAAGCTCCATGAGGGGACTTACGCGAGGGTCCGATGGGGAACCCAGGGACAGTTAACAGATAGGGTCCCTGTGAGGAGAGGTGTACGTCAGGGCTGTGTTATGGCTCCGACCCTTTTCTCCCTATTCGTGAATGGAGTGGTGGACCATCTAAAGGGGGAGGAGACGGACGCCCCATTCCTGGCGGGGGAAAGAATCCCCACCTTACTCTTCGCCGACGACACCATATTAATCTCTAAATCCCCAGTGGGTCTACAAAAACTCTTGAACCGGTTCAGCTCCTTTTGTACCATCCGAGGCTTAACCATCAATACTTCAAAACCTAAACTGATGGCACTCTCCCCCTCTAAAAGATTCAAAAATAACTTTCTGCTTAATGGTGTTCCTTTAGAGTTGGTCGAGTCCTTTGACTATCTCGGTGTCCGGATAAACAGTCGAATGACCTGGAAGGACCACTTGGTCAAAATGCTACTCAGCCACCAAAGAGTTTCGGGGGTGATTTTGAGGGAACTCCGTGAATCAAGTAGTAAACCTGTCTCCCCGGCTATAGCCATCTACGAGGGTCAGATTCTTCCAGCGGCATTATACGGCTCCGAACTCTGGGGGTTCGAAAATGTTTCAGATCTTTCGACAGCGGAAAACAATTTTTTAAGGAAGGTGGTGACTCTTTCTGCTTCCACCCCACTAATTCCCCTGAGATTAGATCTGGGCAGAAGAGCACTAAAGGACCTGGTAAGGCTACGCCCGTTGCTCTTTTGGACTCGGTTAAGAAGGACTGAGGAGCTTGCAAAGTATGGTGAGGGGTTGGATGAGCTTCTTCAACTGGACACGGGTAAAAAAATAGGATGGTTGAATAAATTGAAAGACCTGGTTCTTAAGTTAGGACTAAGGGATGCTTGGGAGTCACAATTGCCGCCACCCAAGGAGGTGATTAAAAAGTTATATTGGGACTGGGTGCAGAGTAATGCACTGATGGTTACGGATGGGGGCTCACTCACGGACCAATTTTTGTTAGTTAAATGTGTGAGAAAATTGGAGCCCTTCCTCGACCTGATAACCAAACCCTTAGATCGAGCACTATATCTAAAACTGCGATATGGGACGCTTCCGGTGCATGACTTCACGGTGAGGTGGTTAAACCCTGGTGCCCCCACGCGTTCATGCCCTGGCTGTGTAGCACCAACAGAGTCTGTGGCCCATCTATTTTTTGCCTGTCCAGCTTACAAAGGGGCGCGGAAATTTTGGCTGAAACCTGTTTACAGAGAACTGGGGTTGAGGTGCCATAGCCAGGCACTCTGTGTACTCTCTACGGACTCTTCATCTTCCTTCATGATATGTGGGGTGGCAAAGTTCTTGGGTAGTGCATGGACGACGCGCTCCCGTTTATTGAAATTGCACTCGGGGGGGCCAACGGTTTGAGGATACAATCGCTGGTAGCAATCTAGTGACTGTGATGTACCTCCTTTCTTTTATTCGTATTTTAATAATTTCATGGGAGTACGCAAATGTATTTTATATGTATTCTTTTATGGTGATCAAATTACCGAATAAAGATATTTCAATATATATATATGAAAAGAGCCGTTGGAGACACAAACCAGCCCTCCAAGGGTGGATATGGCCAAGGATTCCAGCACGGAAAACTCAAAAAAAAGAACTCCACAATTGGACATAGTAAAAACCTGAAAACCCGGTGGGTCTGAACCAAAGTGCAGGCACCGGGTCATGCGGTACTCGTCCAGACAGTGTATAATGCAGGTCTGGGCGGTTAATGGGGGCGCAATCGGGTAGGCTTATAGGGACATAGACTTACCACTTCGTTGCGCTGAAAGCGCGTTCACCATTCAGGGCTCAAAAGCTGTCCGTGGTCCAGCGGACCGACGCTTATGTAGAATCTATCGGGTGTAATTAATGAGGCCATTAAAAACGGGCAATGCACAAGAGATTACATAAAGTTAACTAGCTGCACAGTAAGGCTAAAGTGCAATTAGCAGGAAGGAGACTCACCAAATAGCTGCGTTAACACCGCGTTCACCATACGGGAATCACAAAATTAAATGGTCCGGTAAAGATGTGATTTTGAAGAATCTGAAGGGCGAAATTAAGTGGAATCATAAGTGGCGCCACTCAATGATGGTGACTAATGGTGACTGACTAATTACTGCCGTGAGGGTGAAGGAGTTACACTTACCAGGCACGGAATAAATCTCGCCCTGAGTAACGCTCGAGTTCGCAATGGCGAGCCGAGGTTCCGGGTTTAGTAAATTGCCATGGAGATGGATCACGTGGTGCGCGGCACCCGTGTAGAGGTAGTAGAAAGACTGGTTTAGTTGCTTGGTTACCGTAAACATAAAGATTTTGACAAGAGCCCGGACGAGATCTGTTGGCATGCGAGAGGGTTGGTACAGGTCGCATTACATCATACTGAATGTGTTTGTTTTTACAATACTTGCGTAGGGTGAAAACCATAATTGTCCACGATATATCAGAAATTGTTAGCCAATATGGTAATGAGTTATCACTGAGTGAGCGTATCAACACGAGATGGAAAAATATTAAATGGGGTGGCATACCTCTCCCAGAAGGGTACGGGGCATGACCTTAAATTGAAAACATCACAATAGGTATCCTTATTCAGAAAAGATGGCGTTCCTCTCACAAGAGGGTAAAGGCCACACATCTATGCAGTATATTGAATACTTTCCTGGAGACATGGAAACAAGAGAAAATTAGCATGTTGACAGGTGCATTCATACGGCATCCCTATAAGTATGGCGTACCTCTCACACGAGGGTAAAGGCCGTACACAACATAGGTCCGTATGTAATCAAGACAGAGTAGCTAATTGAGAAAAAGAGCTATCGTGCTCATTAAGACCTGTCTCTATGGAGTCAAAGAAAAACATCCATTTCAGCTCACGTGTATTTAGAATGTTTGCGATGTTCCCACCCCCGGGGTCCTAGCATAGCTTTTTCAATTGCTACCCATCTGAGACTTTCTGGTGGGTGTGCTGCCACTGTAAAATGTTCCACCATTGGTGCGCCCTGTACCTGGCATCTAATTCTGCTCATATGTTGGAGAATCTCACTTTGGCTTTTTGCTGTGTTTGGCCTATGTATATCATTTGGCACGGACATATGATGGCGTAGATGATGTTTGAAGAATTACAATTGGTATGTGTCTTAAGGCGAATCTTATGGTGGCGATGTTCGAATTCCTTAGTTTGAATGGCGCTGTCACAGGCTTTGCAATTACCGCATTTGAAATGGCCAACCACCGGAGTCAGATTCCATAGGGTGGTGATAGTAGGGTCTTCAGAGGTTGCTAGGAGGGACCGAACCACATGATCTTTGACACTTCTGGCTTTCTTGAAAGCGTGTAAGGGTGTGACAGGTTGCTCAATATCATCCGATATTAATTCCCAGTGATGGTTGATTATGCGTTTGATTTTATTGCTCTTGGTATTGAAAGTTGTAACGCATACAATCCTGTTTTCTTGTTGATCCTTGTCTGACTTCGGGGAAAGTAGTTCCTCACGAGGGTAAAACCATGCCCTTTTCCTGGATTTCTTGACCAATCTTTTAGGATATCCTCTTTGTAACAATCAATTAGACAATTCTTCCGATTCTGTAAAGTAATGGTCTTTATTGGAGCAGTTCCTGCGAATTCGTAGGAACTGCCCAAAAGGTAAGTTGTCTCGGAGGGCTCTCGGGTGGTGACTATTATAATGTAATAGCGAGTTCCTCTCTGCAGGTTTCCGGTAAAGTGTCATGAGTAGACATCCAGAGTTCTCATAGATAGTGAGGTCGAGAAAGTTTATTGTGTGGTTGTCAGATTGAATAGTAAATTTGAGAAATTCAGATTGGCGATTGAGCCATGTGAAAAAGGACATTAGTTCATCCAGGTCGCCGTACCAGATTAGCAAAATACCGTCTATATATCGCATCCAGAGACCGAGATGGTCTCTGAATGGATTGATTTGGTTGAGCACAGTGTCTTGCTCGAAGGCTGCCATGTACAAAATGGCGACATCGGGGGCAAAAAGTGCGCCCATGGCTACTCTAGATGCTTGGATGTAGAATTTGTTCTTAAACAAAAAGAAGTTTTTGGTCATGGCTATACGGAGTAAAGCCACAATGAATTCGGTTGGTACTTGAACCGGCGCCGGTCGTTGTTGTAGACAGCGTGTAATAACAGTTAGTGCTTCTTGTTGAGCAATACACGTGTAGAGTGATACCACATCGCAGGTGGCCAATCGTTGATGATGGGGGTCAAATGCTGAATTCTCGATGATATTAATGGTGTGCATAGTGTCACGCAGATAGGCAAGAGTGGATTCTGCCAATGGCTTTAGAAAAAAAATCAATATATTTTCCAAGGGGCTCAAGGATAGAGCCACACCCGGACACAATGGGACGACCAGGAGGGTCTACCATACTTTTGTGGATCTTTGGTATCGTATAGATTGTTGCCAGTCGAGGATGTTTTTTGTTCAAAAATTGAAACTCCGTTTCCGATCAGAAACCCTGGTCAAGCCCAGCTTGAGTTATCTCCAAGATTTTGAGAGCAATCGCTTTATAGGGATCTGATCGCAGTTGTTGGTAACTGGTTCCATCGTTCAATTGCCAGAGAATTTCGGACTCGTAGGCGGATACATCCTGGACCACTATTGCACCGCCTTTATCTGCGGGTTTGATTACAAGTAGATTGTTGCGGGCAAGTGATTGCAAAGCCATTTTTTCTTTTTTACTGGTGTTATATTTAGTGAAAGACTTGGTATCCAGAAGTTGTTGTACATCCCTCCAGACCACTGCTTCATAGGCCAGAATTTTGTGAGACATTGTGCTGTTGTAAGGGACGAAAGTGGAAGGAAGTCTTAGCCCAGTGACTGATGGTTGAGCCGTTGGTTCTGAGTTACGAAAGAAGTACTTAAGCCTAATTTTGCGAAAGAATTGGAAAAGTTCAGCACGGATAATGAAAGTATCCGGATTGTTAGTGGGGACGTATGATAGTCCTTTCCCTAGTACTTTGATTTCATCATTATTCAAACTTTGTTTAGATATATTAACAACGGGGCTATCAGCCATTAAAGGTGCTCCTCCAAGTAACTTCAGTTGGGAATGATCCTCCAAATTGTCTACCATCTGTAGGTTTTGTTGCGAGTCTCCAACGGCTCTTTTCATATTGAATAGTCCATGTACTGGTATATCATCTCCTCATTAACAATTTGTACCCTAACTACATGATTATGTTTCTAATAATAATCATAGCACCAAATCGCTGATATTGCTTAGTCTCGTAAATTATGTAGAGCACCACTCTTGCTTTTCGACCCTATACCAATCCCGTCATGGGATCAGTGTGCTATTTTGTGTTGATACATCAAGGGACATCCCTTCCATGTCTAACTCTAATATTTACATATTAAATAGGTTGCTTGCCCCGCTTTCCTGTCCTGATGAAGACCCCACTGCAAGGATAGCACTATTACCTGCGTATCTATGGGGGTCGAAACGTCGACAACCACTTGTTTTTGAATGTCAACTTCACGCCCGAATGTTTCATTAATTGAACAATGTGGAGTATGCTCTGTTTTGAAAATTGACTTGAACTTTTGGTCTTGTGTTTTGTACATAATATGTAACTTTGCCAACCTAATGATCTCGATTGGTTGATTGTACTGTCACTTAAGAATTATTTTTCTCCTCCTTCACTTCATCCTCACACGATCACTTAACCCCCTACACCCCCCCCCACTTCCCCTCCCCTCTTGGGGCACTGTTAAACCACTTATTTAATGTTCTAACATTCAGTATATTCAATATACGTTCCCATTGTGATTAAAACAGTGTGGATGGATTCATTGTCTTTGTGACTTATATTTTTACTATTTTGATTTTTGTCCTACTTAAACTGGGACCCCTTCCTCTGAATACATAGCTAGCCCAGGTCCCAGTGACTATAGTTGGGTAAACCCCCTATCAATATACCACCAGGGACAGCGGCAGTCTGCTCCAGGCTTTCACGTCCGCTTTTAGGCAAAGAAGCGGGGGGAGTAAGTTACGCTGATACCTAACAGCCGGATCACGCGAGACATAGATACCTAAATATTTGAACCCGGTGGATGAAATCTGTATGGGTCTATGCGCGGTACGAGTGGAGCATCGTCTGTGAGCGAGTAAACGCAAGACTTCTCCCAATTGATGACTAGTCCAGAGTTCCTCCCAAAGGAATTAAGGACGTTGAACAATACCCCCAGAGATTTCCGAGGGGAGGTGAGGTAAAAGAGAATGTGGTCCGCATAAAGTGAGATGCGATCTTCAAAACCGGGAGTCCACCTGATACCTCGGAGGGACGGCTTCGCAACCAAGCGGCCAAGGGCTCCAGAGCCAAGGCAAAAAGCAGCGGAGACAGAGGGCACCCCGTCGCGAACCCCTCCCCAGAACAAAGGGAGCCGACACTCGACCGTTAACGACTACCTGGGCTAGGGGCTCTTCATAGAGTAACCAGACCCATCCGATGAACACCGGCCCGAAACCGAACTTCGCCAGTGCTGCCCATAGGCATGGCCATTCCACTGTGTCGAATGCCATAGTGGCATCCAAAGAAACCAAAATGGCCGGTTCACGCAGCGTCTCCGCCCTCGCCAGCACGCCATGAAGACGGCGTAAATTCCACCCGGTATTGCAGGCCGGAATAAAGCCGGACTGGTCCGGGTGCACCAAATCACCGATCACTTTAATCAGACGGTTAGCTAACATTTTTGCCAAAAGTTTGGGCTCCACATTAAGAAGTGAGATAGGTCTATAGGATGTACAGAATTCATGGGGTTTACCCTCTTTAGTGATCACCACGATAGACGCTCAACGCTGGTATGAGGGAAGCGAACCCCTCTCCCTGGACTCTAAGAACATCGAGCGAAGGTACGACGCCATTTTGTTTGGACACAACTTGTACAGCTCGATGGGTATGCCGTTCGGGCCCGTGGCTTTCCCAGAACGGATGGAGCGAATAGCGAGCGCTACTTCATCAGTGGAGAAGTCCGCCTCCATTAGCTCTCTGTCAGATTCGGACAAGCAAGGCAAAGTGATATCCCTAGGCAAAAGATGGGAGTCTTCCTCCGGCCGGTCCGAGACCGGCGCATACACCGTTCGGAAGTGGCAGGCGAACTCCTCCACGATCTCCAACGGATCCGTCACGCGTACACCATCCGCTCGCTTAACCACCGGCACAACTCTATTCAGTCTCTCCCTCTTGTCCAGCCAAGCTATCAACTTCCCCGCCTTGTCGCCCACATCATACAAACGGCCCTGTTGCTCTCAACTCATGGCTTTTGCAGCATTCGTAGCCATGGCTTTATAGTCAGACTGCTTCAATTGCAACACATGCACCTTTCACGCGTGACCCCACACTCAAGATCCCTCTCCAAAGCCACTATATCAGACTCCATCTGCTCCACCTCTCCATTGTGGCGCTTCTTAGAGCTAGCGACCAGCGACAGCGTCTGTCCCAGTATCACAGTTTTAAAGGCCTCCCATAGGGACACAGACAAAGACACCGATCCCACATTTTCAGCGAAGTAGTGATCAATGGCTTTGATCACCCCAGCCCTGGTCTCTGGAACACGGAGATGCCAGGGATTAATTGGGGCGATCCGGCCCCCTGCGTCTAAATGGAGATCTATATGGACCCATAGCGGGGAGTGATCCGAGATGCCTCTCGGCAAATGTTGGGCCTCTCGCACCGTTGTAGCTTGGGCTGCGGGCACAAGAATATAGTCCAGTCTAGCTAAGCTCCCATGGGCCCCGGAGTGGAAAGTATATTGGGCCTGCCCTGGGTGAAGCATCCGCCAACAATCCACCATACCAAACGTTTCCAAGAAACCACTCAGGCAGGACTGCGATGGTGTAAGAGCCCTGGGGGGATGTCGATCCTCCAGGCCGTTAACCACTGAATTGAAATCCCCTCCAATCAGCAGAATCCCCTCAGGAAGCCTCAATACCAGTTTCCCCAGGTTGACAAATGTGGTGGCCTGCAAACCCGGGGGGACATATTTCGAGGGGATGGCGACCGTTCTCCCCTCCCACCTGCCAACAATCGCTGCATACCTTCCCCTATCATCCAATATCGTTTCATCAATCTCCAAGGGAAGGGAACTACGAATCATAACCCCAGCCCTCTAGAGCCCGAAGTGAATCCCGAATGTGCCACCAATCGGTAGCCCCTCCGGTTCATTGCATGGAACGTGTTCCCCACCAACTGGGTTTCTTGCAGTAATACAATGTCGGGGGAATGGCGCTTTACATATTGGAGTACAATTCCCCGTTTTATTTTGTCCCCCAAGCCGTTGACATTCCAACTCAAGACTCTCAGCCCCCTAACGCCCATTCCGAAAAAAGTAGCAGGGTCCCCCAAACCCCACGAAGGAAACACAGAATAATCCATTCAGCAATACGTAGCCTCGAAAACAATGCAAACAGTAGAAAGAAGAACCCCCCTGCCCCCAAAATACCCAGAACAACAACCCCCCACCCTGCACCCCTGCGATAAAACCAGAAAACCACCACATTCTGCAGTGTGCCTGTCGCCCTACCCCAGAAAACTAATCTACAACTAGAAAAGGAAACACCCCAGGAGGAGGAAAAGTCCCGAACTCCCCGCCGCCCCAGGGTTTGTCTTTAAGAGTATCATTGACCCAAAAAAGGATAGCAATCCACCGCAGCATGGCACAATGGTAGCAGACGCCGGTGGCCCTACTCCTCCTGGTCCCGTTGGCTGCCTTCAGCACCTCTGGATTGTCCCGCATTGTCCCGTGGCATTGATAGTGTGTCCAACCAGTCACTGACCACCTCCGGCATATCAAAGAACAGCACCTGCTCATTATGTTCGATGCGCAATCGGGCGGGGAAAAGCATAGCATACTTCATGCCCAGGTCTCTTAGTCTCCGCTTCACCCCAGAAAATCCCAGTCTCTGCTTCTGCACCAATGGGGTAAAATCAGGGTAAAAGTTGATGGACGCATTCTCGAACTTGGTGGGACCGCTAGTCCTCGAGGCCTGCAAAATGGCGTCTCTGTCCCTATAGTTGAAGATCCGCGCAATGATGGGTCGCGGTGTAGCCCCCTGCTTGCGTTTACCGCCCGGGATTCTATGGGCACGCTCCACCGCAAAAAGGTTACTCAGGCCCTTAGGGGCTAGGTGGTTGAGAATCAGATCTTCAACAAGTAAGTCCGTCGATTGACTATGCGGACATTATTGCGCCTAGCGCGACTTTCGAAATCCTCAAGCCGACGGGAAAACTGGTCACTCGAGGTCTGAAGAGTCCGGATCTCAGACTGGAGATCGGAGACATCGGTGGTGAGACTGGCTGTTTTGATATCCAACGACTTGACTCTCTCCTTAGTCTTGGCCAAGTCCGCCGTAATCGAGCCGACATCCACCGCCACCGTGTCGATCTTGGCCGCCAAGGTTTCATATTGTTGGCCCATCGATGATTGTATACTCGCTATGGCGCCCATCACGTCTCGAAGAGTTGGCTCCTCCGACTCAGGGGGGCCACCACCAAGGACCTCCGGGGTTTTGCCAGTCCCGCTAGACGAGCCCTTGTTGCGCACAAATCTGTCCATAATGTTAATGTTAATGTTAATGTTAGTTGGGATTTGTTAAGCGCTCGTACGCCCGGAGGCTTCATGGCGCTGTAGAAGGAACCAAACAGGACAGTCGAAGGACAGGCAGTGCTATCGGTAGTAAGCTTGAGAAAACAGCCAGGTCTTCAGAGATTGCCTAAAGCTAAGTATGTTATCAATCTGCTTTATATGGAGAGGAAAGGAATTCCAGAGTACAGCAGCTTGGTGGTCGAAGCAGCTGCCTCCGTGGCGTTTCCTCTTGAAAGGAGGCACAGTCAAGAGTGATTTGTAGGTGGATCGAAGGTGACGGGAGGGGCAATATTTTTTGAAAAGATCTCTGATAAAGGAAGGGCCAGAGTCGTTCAGAGAGCGGAACAGAATACACCCAGTCTTAAAGGCCACACGTTGCTCAACTGGCAACCAGTGTAGTTGCTTAAGGCCAGGTCTGATGGATTGCCTCCTGGGTATATTCAGCAGCAGCCTGGCAGCTTGGTTCTGAACAAGCTGGAGGCGTTTAAGCTCACCAATTTGGAGGCCGAGGTAAAGACTGTTAGAGAAGTCCAGCCTGGATAGAACCAAGGAGAGGACAATCTGTGTAAGGGCTGCTGAGGAGAAAAAGCGGGCAATTTTTCTTATTTTCTTCAATTGAAAAATGCTGGAAGATACCACCGCTCCAACCTGTCTTTTTAGCGAGAGATCCTCGCTGATAAAAATGCCTAGGCTTTTAACCACGGGAGATTTAGTAGGGGGGGCTCCCATGTTAGTGGGCCAGAAGTTAGGGTTCCAGCTTAGTGGGCTCTGTCCGGGCAGGACCAGCTCGGTCTTGCCCGGATTGAGCTTCAGATGATTGCAGCTCATCCAACTCAGTATGTGGGACATGGTTCTTTGGAATACGTCCACTGAGTCAGTGTTGTTGAGAGGGAAGATGAGCTGCAAATCATCCGCATAATTGAAGATGGTTACATTAGCATGACGCAAGGAGTGCAAAAGAGGGCGTAAGTAAACATTAAAAAGAAGGGGAGATAACGAGGAGCCCTGTGGTACCCCACAGGTGGTGGGTATAGTGGGAGCGGTGAAGGAGCCGAGTCTGACTGATTGTGTGCGGTCCGAGATAAAAGAGCGGATCCAGCTCAGTGCAGGGCCCCTGAGACCTGCCTGCTCGACACGGTCTACCAAGATGGTGTGGTCGACCGTGTCGAACGCAGCAGAGAGGTCCAATAGTACAAGCGCCTGGTGGGTTCCTGCGTCTGCATTCCGCCTCAGAGTGTTTAACACCGAGAGGATAACCGCCTCGGTGGAGTGGCAAGGGCGGAATCCTGCTTGATTCGGTGCCAGATATTCAGACTTTTCCAAGAAGCTGGAGATAGTTTCGCACACATGTGACTCCAGCAACTTGGCACAGTATGGTAACAGCGATATAGGTCTGTAGTTGATGGGATCTAGCGGGTTGGCACCTGCCTTTTTTATGAGGGGAACGAGGAGGGCTTTTTTCAATTTGCGTGGGACTTTGCCCTGTGCAAGTGACCCATTCAGTAAAGAAAGTAAGCACTCAGGGAGATTGGTGCCCACTTCTTTCATGATGTGAGGGGGGCAAATGTCATCAGGAGAGCCTGTTTTGACTTTGGTTAGTAATTTGAGTAGCTTGATATCGTCTATGGGGGGGAAAGAGTCTAAAGTGGCAGGGTTATAGCAGGTGTCAGCAAATAATAGAGGGGACTGAGTAGTAGAAATGCTTTGCTTGATCTTGCATATTTTATCATAGAAAAAAGAGTTGAGTGTGTTGCAGAGCTCTTGGGTAGGAACCGTAGGGAGGGAGGTTCTGTCGCAAGAGCTGAGGTTTTCCACGATGTTAAACAACTCTTTAGACTTGTTTTGGGCCTTGAGAATTTTATCTGAGAAGTAGTCAGTTTTGTATTTGAGGATGAGATTTTGATATTCCCTGCGGGCCTTACGGAAGTTGGCTCTGTCATGTTCTAAGTAGGCTGTGCGCCATTTGCGCTCCATTTGACGAGTTTTAAGTTTAAGGGCTTTTAGATGAGGTGTGAACCATCTGTGAGCATCGTTGGGGCGGGAGCGAGAGAAGTTAACGCAGGGGGCGTGGGCTTCAGCTGCCTGGAGTAGCCAGTCGGAGAAGACTGCTACTGATTTCTCTACGTCCAGTTCGAGTGAGGGGCAAGTAGAGGTTAACATTTGGAGGAAGGACGGAACGTCGACCTTTTTCCACATTCTTGCCTTCCCGCCTTGTTGGGGCGAAGGTTTGCTGTTTTTAGCAATGGTTATGGTGAAATTGATCAGGAAGTGGTCCGACCAAATGCAAGGCAGGATGGAATTCACCGCCAGGGAGGTGTTTTGAGACCAGATTTGGTCAAGGCTGTGACCTTTCTCGTGTGTTGGAAGGTGAATGTGTTGGATGAGATTAAGATCAGAAAGAGTGTCCTTGAGTGTGGCTGCCTGAGAATCAGACTCCGCTGAATCCAGCCAGAAATTGAGATCGCCCAGGAGTAGGATTTTATCATGGGAGATGATAAGGGGGGCTAGTTGTTCCGATAGAGATGCAGCAAAGGTAGGCATATTTTGAGGGGGGCGATAGATGAGGATCACGAGAAGAGAGCCAGTGTCCGCATCCATTTTAAAGATTACATTATCTGATCCTGTCAGATCAAAGGATGGCAGGAGAGAGACTTTAAGGTTTTTGCGAATAATCGCAGCGACCCCTCCGCCCCTCTTACCAGCTGGCCTATCGACATGCAGTATATATGGTGGTCTGAGTTGTGCCACCGCGAGTCGCGTTCTTGAGGGACCGCTTGTCACCATCAGGCTTGCCCGCCATGGTGGGCTGCGCACCCCTTAGGGGCTTTTGGGACCTGGTGTGAATGACTCCCCACAAGGAAAAACAATGAGAGACTGAAGTGCAGGGCACCGGTGAGGAGCAGTCAAGCGAGTGCGCTCACAGGCCAGCTTGATCACTAGTCTCCCAACCTTCTTAGCCAGGAAAAGCGAATCCGAAAGTAGACCCCGGGTATTCGTCCCCTTCCACACGCCATTGTTGTTCAACTACTTTCGGGGTGCTCCGGATGCCCAAGTCCCGGGATGAGCCACGATGTAGGCGCTCAGGCTTCCGGAAGAAGTAATTCGGGCGTCCAGCATCCGATACAAAGTCTGAAAAAGGCCCTTCAGATCAGGAGAGTCTCAGCTACTAGAACCCGTCGTCAAAAACAGGATTAGTGCCAGGATAGACGGTGGAGGCGGCGAGGGTTTCGGGAGCTCACTCGACCATCTTGGATGCGCGCTAAGCTCCTCCTCCCAATTCTCCGATTCTTGATAATTTTCTTCACTTCATTAGTATCTGGACTGTAGGTGGTTACACATGTCATCAGATCCTCAATGGATTCTTTTGGGACAGTCTCCAAGAGGCACTCACAAGGTTGGTGTCTGGCTCCCTTTTGACATTTTCGTATTGTTTTTGTTGGATAATCCCTCTTCTGTAATTTGACAGTAAGGTCTCTTGCTTGTTTTGTATAATCCTGTAGTTTGCTGCAATTCCGTTTCAGCCTTAAGAATTGGCTGTAGGGTAAATTGTCTCTTAACGGTCTTGGGTGAAAGCTCTGATATGATAATAGGCTGTTTTTTGCTGTGGGTTTGTAATATGTTTTGGTCTCAATCTTTCCTTTCTCCACAAATAATATTATGTCCAAAAAATCCAAGTGGTCTTTGTCTGCTGTAAACGTGAATTTAAGACATCTGTCTCTGTTGTTTAACCATTCCATGAATTTTTTTAGATTCTCATTTCCATCTTTCCAAATCAATATAAGGACTTCCCAGCCTCTACCCGTCCCTTGACTCTCCGCCGAGATCTACCTTCATCTGACTCCCCAGCCTCTACCCGTCCCTTGACTCTTCTGAGGTCTCCCTTCATCTGACTCCCCGGCCTACCCATCCCTTGACTCTCCACTGAGGTTTCCCTTGATCTTACTCCCCAGCCTCTATCCGTCCATTAATTCTCTAACGAGGTCTCCCTTCATCTGACTCCCCAGCCTCTACCTATCCATTGACTCTCTCCGAGGTCTCCCTTCATCTGACTAACCAGCCTCTTCCCGTCCCTTGACTCTCCGCCGAGGTCTCCCTTCATCTGACTCCCCAGCCTCTACCCATCCCTTGACTCTCCCCCAAGGTCTCCCTTCATTTAACACCCCAGCCTCTTCCCGTCCCTTGACTCTCCGCCGAGGTCTCCCTTTATCTGACTCCCCAGCCTCTACCCATCCCTTGACTCTCCCCAGAGGTCTCCCTTCCTTTGACTCCGCAGTCTCGACCCATCGTGGACTCTCCCCTGAGGTCTCTCTTCATTTGACTCCCCAGTCTCTACCCATCCCTGAACTCTCCCCGAGGTCTCCCTTCATCTGACTCCCCAGCCTCTACCTATCCCTTGACTCTCCCCTGAGGTCTCTCTTCATTTGACTCCCCAGTCTCTACCCATCTCTGGACTCTCCCCGAGGTCTCCCTTCATCTAACTCCCCAGCCTCTACCCGTCCCTGGACTCTCCCTTGAGGTCTCCCTTCATCTGACTCCCCAGCCTCTACCTATCCCTTGACTCTCCCCCGAGGGCTCCCTTCATCTGACTCCCCAGCCTCTACCCGTCCCTTGACTCTCCCCCGAGGGCTCCCTTCATCTGACTCCCCAGCCTCTACCCGTCCCTTGACTCTCCCCCGAGGTCTCCCTTCATCTGACTCCCCAGCCTCTACCCCTCCCTTGACTCTCCCCCGAGGTCTCCCTTCATCTGATTTCCCAGCCTCTATCCATCCCTTGACTCTCCCCTGAGGTCTCACTTAGTCTGACTCCCCTTTTCTCTGACATCTCCAGGTTTCAGTCTTTCCTCTTTGCGCTCCCCAGAGACGCTCAGCTCAATACGGGGCCTATCCATTACATTTCCCTGTCTGTGACCATCTTGGGGACCTCTCCTCATGAATGTGGACCCCAGCGCTACTGTCGGTAGAAGAGAGCGGAACACTTCCAGTGAAGTAGGCCCCCCAGGGTTGCAGCCCAAGGGAAACTCCAGCTCACATCACGTTTAAAATATTTATTTTAAAAGAAGGATGAGTAAACACCACATATTAAATTCTTATAAAAGGTCCACGCCTTTCCAGCAGCACCTGCAGAAGAATCCTGTGAATGAACACCTATGACAGGCCAGGCCCTTCAATGTGATGTCACGAGGTTCGCCTAAGAACCAGCAGCAGAATCCTGTCAGTGGAACCCCTGTGACGTGCAAGGACCTAGTGTGATGTCACGAGGTCCACACTAGCACCAGCTGTAGAATCCTGTGAGTGGAACCCCAGTGACGTGCAAGGCCGTAGTGTGATGTCACGAGGTCCACGCTAGCACCAGCGGAAGAATCCTGTGAGTGGAACCCCTGTGACGTGCAAGGCTGTAGTGTGTTGTCACGAGGTCCACGCTAGCACCAGCTGAAGAATCCTGTGAGTGGAACCCCTGTGACAGGCCAGGCTAGGCCCTCCAATATGATGTCACGAGGTCGCCGCTAAGTGCCGAGGGGAGGCCTCCACCACAGCAGAGACAAGCAGAGGCCACTGATGGGGAATAATGTCGGGTTGGATGGGATCGTCTTTGAGGTTCATCCAGGTTCGTTTTTGGGACAATTTTTTTTTCCGGGAAATTGAATTAAAACCGTGTCTCGCCTGCTCCCCCCTTGCACTGCCAATGCCTGTCATCGCCCATAAACCAGTGATGTATGATGACACGTTGAATAGTCCCTATTGTGACGTATCTTTGGTATAAAAGGCTGGTAACCAGGCAGCCGCAGCATTGCACCCATGGGCACGGGACGGAGAGGACCGCTGCTGGCGCTTGGAGCTGAGGCCCGCAAGAGGCGGAAGCAGCGAGGGCCTGCCAGGCTCCAAAAAGAAGTGGGTGGGGATGGGTCTAAAGCAGTGGTTCCCTAACTTTTTTGACCAGTTGCTCCCTTGACCTAATTGTCAGTTGGCCGTGGCTCCCCACCATTTTTTTTACCGGTGGGGGGATGTAAGCCCGACCAAGGTAAGACCGAGGCCCGTATAAATTTGAAAAAGTGTCTAATAAATCAGCTTATTGTAAAGTAAACTCTTGCAAGCTCACCTGTGTCCCTGTGAATGCCAAGCTTCGAAAGCACAAGAAGATACACACACTATCCAGGGGAGACAGTAACGATGGAGTGTTGGATTACCACACACCATCTCCCCTTGTGCACCAGAAAGAAATATTTTTTACAAAGCACACAGTATTCCCCTATTCTCGTTCCCTGGGCTTCTTAACCTTTCCCAAAGATTTGCACGCCCACAGTCCTTTGCAAAGTTATCCTCATATTCTAGAAGACAGAAACAGGAGCAATTGCAGTAGTAATCTTCTCGACTAAGGTGACTCAGAGTTCAATCTGTTAGCTGAGCAGATGGCTTGGGGGCAAAGGCCTGCTGCAGCCAGAGAGTTTTAGCACAACACTGTTTTAATACAAATGTGAGCTCTACTCAGATTTTAACTTCCTGCATCTCTCTGCAAATTCTGCTTGCAGCCCCAAGGAATGATGATGTGTTGTGGAAAAAGAATGATGAGGCAATTTGAAGCTGTTTTCAATAACATAAGAAGCAACCTTTTGGTAAATGCATACCATTGTATAATGAGACCGAATGCTTTATGTAATGTTGGCATATTTAAACTGGGACTGGAGCCAGAATGGAGCAACGTAAGCCAGTGGGAGCTGTGCTCTGCTCCAAGCTGAGACACTGACACGACCAGGAGATCCCGCACAGATTTTGATCAACTCACCCAAGTGGATTCGAAACATGATAACCAAGAGCAACCATGACATTATGCCTCTAAAAATCAACACTCTACTTGGCAAACAGCGAATATTGTCAGTCTTGCTGCGGATTTCAATTCCCGCTAATGGCACGGGATGCTGCCCAACAAACAAACATGTGGTAAAGAAATCCCAAGCTCTCATTATAGCTCTAATATGAAATTGTCCTGTTTCTAATTCATCCCATCTTGTCAAGTTGCTGTTTGGAATTGCCAACAGTTCTTTATTTGGGTCGGCACTTCATATGTTTTTTTGTTTGAGTACCAGAACTTCTCCTCTGCTGTGGACAGCACCAGCACTCGTACAGGTTGCAGGGTAGCTGAAGTGTTGGTATGTTCTGCAGCGCAGGTGCTACTCAACTACTACTGATGATGGCGACAGAGTGGAGCATTTATGTGTGCCTCCCTGAGAGCTGGATGCCAGTGCAGACTTACCGACTCCATGGCGCACACATCTTATCTTTCTCTCACCATCTTGTCATTAGTGGTGCCAAAAGTGCCATGCAACTTGCATTTCCTGCAGCCAATAAGTACAGCTGCTCAAGAAAACAAACTACACAATTTTCCCTTTTGATTCACAAGTTTACGTGCAAAACGCATTTTCTGCTAACATGCCTTTCCAACCTCTCTGGTAGCCCCTGTCTTTTGTTCTTAATTAGAGAGGCTTGTGTCTTTCAATTCTGGGTCACAGGCTGCTCCGGTACATACAAGACACAGTGCATGCCTGTTAACCATGAGTGAGCCGTGATTCTGTCCTCTTACCTATGTAACTCGAGAAGAGGGTCCCACGAGGCACGGCAGAACACGGCAGGCAGCAGTAACGCTGAACAATCTGCTGTGTATGCCGGCGTATGCGGAGGCTAAGTCTGTGAAAGAAAGCAAGCACGTAGCAATGCACGTATGCATGTATGGCGGCAGTGCGCTCTTACTGGGCAAAACCATGTTCCTGGGGCCTTATTTATGAAGGCCTTGTGCCGCCGGTGCGCTACTTTTAACATGGGAAAAATGACGCACCGGTGGCACAAGGCCTTCATAAATAAGGCCCCTGGATTGTGCAGGCGGCATTTCTAACTCCCCCTTAGGTTGCGCTGCGGCTACAATAACCTTCAATTGCTCGTTGCATTCAGGCCCTGGTAGACAGTCTTGCTCAGCACACGGCCAGACACTATTTTCCCACATCATGCGCGGCGCCCCTGGCAACTCATAACGGCGCACCGGGGCGCCGCGGGGCACAGTTTGGGAACCGCTGGTCTAAAGGGACAAGATGAGTATATAAACCAAACGAAAACTGAACTGAAAACCGAACTTGAAACCAAACTGAAACCAAACTTGAAACTAAACTGAAACCGAACTTGAAACCAAACTAGAAACTGACTTGAAACTTCCCTTTCATTCCCTTCCCTCTTCTCCAGTCCCTTTCCTCATCCTTTCTATTCCCTTACTATTCCCTTTTTCCTTCTCTGCCTTAGGTTCCTATCTCTCCTCTCTTCTCCCCTTCCCCCCTTTCTTTCCATTCCCATTTCCCGCCATTACTTTCCATCTTACCTCTTCAGCACTCTCCCCGTTTGTCAACCCCCTCCTTTCCTTCTTTCGTCCCTTCCCTTCGCTACCCTCAACCCTCCCCTCACAACCACACCCCACCCTTTCCCTCCTCTTCCCTTCCCCTCCCTACCCATCCTCCCTAAACTTCCTTCTCACCTCCCTAGCCCTTGCCTCTCCACCCTCTCCAATGCTTCTTTCCCCTCCCCCTCGCCTCCCCACCCCCTCTCCCTCACACTCTTTACTCCCTTTCTCCTCGCTCTTCCCCTCACCCTTTCCTTACCCTCCCTTCATTCCTACCCTTCCCTTGACTTCCTTTCACCTCCCTACCCCTCGCCTTCCTTCCCCCACCCCTCCTTTCCCCTCTACTCGCCTTTTCTTATCTTTACTTCTCCTTCTCCATCCCTTCCTGTCCCATTGCTCACTCTCCCCTTCTCTTCCCCTCACCTTGCCTTCCCCTCACATTTTCCTTTCTCCCTACGCTTCCTTTCCCTCACCTCTCTACCCCTTGCCTTCCCACCCTCTTCACCCGTTCCTTCCCTTCCCCTCCACTTACCTTGCCTTCTCTTTCCCATTCGCTCCCTTCCCTTCCTTACCCTTCCCGATCACCAAACCCTCCCCTTAATGCTTCCAGTTCTTTCCCTTCTCTTCCCCATCCCATCTCTTCCCCTCTCCCTACCTTTCCCTCCCCACACTTCTCCTCTTCCCCTCCTCTTTCCTCCCCCTTCCCCTTACCTTACCTTACTCTTCCCTTTACATACCCTAACCTCCTTCCACCTTCCCCTCTTGCCCTCACCCTTCCCCTTCCTATCCCTTCGCTGACCTACCCTATCACTCCCCATCCATTCCCTTCCCATACCTTCGTTCACCCAATCTTTCCCTTTCCACTCACCTCCCCTCCACAACCTTTGTCTTCCCCTCCCCCTCTTGTTCCTTTTCTTTCCCTCCCCTTAACATCACCTTTGCCTTTGCTACTTCCCTATATTTCATTCCTCTCACCCACACCCTCTCCACCCTTCCTTCCTTCCCCTCCCCTACCTTCTCATCTGTCCCTCCTTACACTCCTCCTTCCCCTCTTCTTTCCAATCCTTCCCTTCCACTCTCTTCTTCTAGTCCTGCCCTTCCCCTCACCCTTCCTTCCATTTCCCTCTCCCCATCCCTCCTCCTTTTCCCCAATCATTTCCCCTTCCATTCTCTTACCCTCTCCCTCCTTCTCCATGCCCCTCCATTCTGTTCCTTCATGTTCCTTTCCTTTCGATTAATTTCCCTATTCTCTTCATTCCCCTTACTTCCCCTTTCCCATCCTATCCCTCACCCTTCCTTCCTTTTTCCTTCTTTCCCCTTCCCTTTCTTCCCCCTCCCATCCCTCACCTTCCCCATCCCTCACCCTATGCGTTCATTCAGGGGGGGGGGGGGGGGGGGGAATAGCCATTGCAACAAATTTATTACAACACATGCCAACAAGATGCAACTACCATTACCATGCAATGACATTACAACTCATGCCATTACAAATTTCGTTGTTAAGGCATGAATGGTAAAGGCATATGGGGCAGATTTACAAGCCCCTTGCGCCACAGGTGCGTCATTTTTTGTGTCGTACCGGTGGCGCATTTTACTGCTTCATATTTACAAGGACAGGAAAAGCCACCCTGCATGACTTTTCCTGTCCTTATAAATATCGCCCCTTTGCACATAGAATATTGCATGAAAGGGGTGTTCCATGGGTGTTGCTGTCGGTGTTCCCATGCAACACCCATGGAACTAGACACATTTTCAGATTTACGAGGAATTGTAAATATGGAAATGCGTGTTATGCTACGCCTCCCAAGGGGGAGCACACAAAGAAGTTGAAACAGCATTTCAGATTGTTTTTGTGCAGGAAGGGAACCCGTCCTGAACAAAAACAATTTCCCCATGATGCAGGCATCCTTGCACAATGGTGCAGGAGTGCCTGCACCGGCGCATGACAGCAGTTTGCGCTCCAGCGCAGGGGGAGGCACAGAAATGCCACATATTGTTGTCAATATGTTGCATCCCTGTGCTTTTAAAGTGACTCAGTTTGGCGCAGTCACTTTCTTGTAAAACTGCCCCATATGTGTTTTACATGTAAGTATTAGGTAAGTATAGGGCTTAGGGTGGGTTTGGGTTTTGGGGTATAAGGATATAGGTTTTTGGGTGCCAAGATTAATTATAGGGTTCAGGGTGGACTTTGGTTTTTGAGTGCCAAGGGTAATTTGTAATTTTAAGTTTTAGGTTGGGTATGGGTTTTGGTGTAGTAAGGGTAATTTTAGGGTTCAGGGTTGGTTTGGGTTTTGGGGTGCCAAGAGTAATTTTAGGGTGGGTTTGGGTGTTGGGATACAAAGGGTAATTTTAGGGTTCAGGTTGGGTTTGGGTTTTGGGTTGCTTAGGGTAAATTCACGGTTCTGGGTCAGATTGGGTTTTGGGATGCCCAGGGTATTTTTAGGCACCAGGGTTGATTTGGGTTTTCGGGTGTCAAGGGTAATTTTACGTTTAAGGCTGGGTGTATGTTTTGGGGTAGCAAGGGTATTTTTAGTGTTCAGCATGAGCATTATGCCGATGATACTCAGTTGATCATCCCCCTAGACGACAACTCCAACAATGCAGAGCTCAATCTTAAATACTGCCTAACTGCTGTATTCCAATGGATGGACTACAACCACCTCCGGTGCAACTCTAGTAAAACAGAGATCCTCCCCATCGGAAAGAACACCTCTTTCTCTCCTGCCCTTTGGTGGCCTGATAATTCTGTTGCCCCCCCCCAGACCGTCACTACTGCTAGAAACCTCGGTGTACTTTTTGACTCTGATCTTTCATTTGACCATCATGCCAGAACCGTGGCCGGCAGATGCTTCGGCATAATCAAATCCCTCAGAAAGTTTTTCGACTTTCTCCCCCTAGATGCCAGAAAAACGGTAACAGTAGCCCTCATTCTCTCGCGCGTGGACTACTGTAACGGCCTCCTGGCCGGGACCAAGAAGTCCGCCCTCTCCAAACTTCAAAGTGTTCTACACACTGCCGCCCGCCTTGTCCTAAAATTACCTCGCAAATCCTCAATCTCTGCAGCCCTAAAGACCTTGCACTGGCTTCCCCTGCACAAGAGAATACTTTTCAAGATTCTCATCGTTGCCTTTCGGGCCTTTAACAAAACGGGCCCTATTTATCTTACTAGACGCTTCCCACACTACAACCCGAGCCGTTCCCTCCGTTCTGCCCAAGAAAATTTCATGTCCTCCACCAGGTTTAACCTGAAGTCTAAAGGAGGAAAAACTCTAAGTTCCCTGGCTATCAAAGCCTGGAATAGCATGCCCAAACACCTAAGACATCAGACACTAGAGAAGCCTTTTAGAAAACTTCTCAAAACATGGATTTTTAACCTTCCCGACGACTGGACCAAAGCTTCCATCTAGCCTCCCCCCTTACCTCTCTGCGACCTGGCCTCAAGGACTTTCAGCGCCATGATGCTCCTTCCGGAGCGAACGCCGCGCTTTATAAATACCCCTCCAAATATCCAAATGAGTTTTGGGGTGCAAAGAGTAATTTTAGGGTTCAGCATGTGTTTGGGTTTTGGGGTGCTAATGGTAATTTTAGGGTTCAGGGTGGGTATGTTTTTTGGGGTCACAAAAAATAGTCCCCTTTGGAACAATTATAAGCAGTCAGACACACTTACACATAGCGCCTTACCAATTAGTGCATTTTTCTAAATAAGAGCGATACTAAAAGATGATGCGAAAATTAGTCAGAAATCATAAAAAGTACACAGTTTAATAATTTTTTTAAAGATACTGTGTACGGCCCTTGTGGCTGGAGAGATAATTTGGAATTTTTATTCCAGAATATAAACATTATGGATCAGTTTAAAACCTTTGGGTTTAGCGTAGATCAACTACATAAGATCATAAACACTAAAAATGGTAACAGAATCACAGTTTTAACTGGGAAAGGTGAAAATTGAGGCAAACTTTTAAATCTAAAAAAGAAATTGGTTCGGACTGAAGCCCATGCAGATTTTTTGGTCGAATATGTAAAGTCAGGAACCATCCCCATTGGTCTACAGGTACGTAATGAACCTGGGCTATTTGTTGACAACAGAAAATTCTTAGAAACATGGACTATGATTTCAAACAGATGCAGCGGTGACTGGATGCTACTTATAATTGAAACAGCCCAGTCACTCATTATTATTGAAAAAGAAGCCATCGACAAGCTAGAATCAGAACTTAAAAACTGTTCAGCCTTGGAAGAGGCAAAAAAAAATTTAGAAGACATAAATAGGGATGTTGATGGATATAGTGAGTACCTGACTAATAAGAAAACCAATAAACTCAAAAAAGACATCGAAAAATTCTCAAATGAGAAAGTCTACCCATTCTTAAAAGAGAATTACTATCAACAACAGAAAAATGAAACTAACTGGGACAGACCACAATATAGACAAATGTCTAACAAAGGGGGTAAAAAACATATCACCTTTTCAGAATCCTCAGGTTCTAGTAGTGAGGAAGAAGGTCCAGAAAGAGAAAAACAGACAGGTAGAAATTACCCCAATGATCAGGGGAATTTGGTAGGACAACGACCGAGGAGGGGTCAGCGCTACAATGGGAACTCAGGGAGAGACAATTTCAACCGGGCCCCTCCACAACAACAGGAGTACATAAATAGAAGGAGCAAGCGCTACTGGAGGCCGACAGAATACCAGTCATAAATCTCTCCAGCCGACCCCTAAGTGACATAGAGACTAGAGTCCTTAGCAGGGGTTTAAGTTTTGTCCCATCCACCAAAGTTGATCAGTTCCAATTAGAAAAAGACATGAGGTCCTTTTTTAGAAAGGTTAGGCTGAATAAATTCTTTGAGAACAGAGAACCTAGGGAACGATGCAATATCTCAGGCTTTAAACCAAAGTCTTCATTCACTCTCACTCTATCTATGGTAGGTAAAAACATAGAGGCTTTTTAAAAAGCTGTAGAAAGCGACATATCCAACATCCTAATTAGAGCCAACAAATATAATACCCACAACATTAGCAGAGAAGAGAGAATTTCACTCAACTCTCTCAAAGATGACATTTCCTTGACTATAAAACCTGCAGACAAGGGTGGCGGGATCGTGGTATTTGATACTGCTGATTATGAAAACCGTATGTTAAGTCTTTTGGAGGTGGGTGAACATTACACTCGCACTAAAGCTAGTAGCTTATTGAAGATATCCAAAGACTGCATTGAATTGCTAAATATAGCTAAGGAATCCAATTGGATATGTGATGATGAGTTCAACTATTTGAACAATACTGAAACGAGAACTCCCGCCATTTATGGTCTCCCCAAGATCCATAAAAATTTGGAAAACCCGCCCATGCGTCCCATTGTAAGCAGTATTGGATCACTGCTAGAGCCCATTAGCAAATATGTAGACCATTTTTGAAGCCTATTGTTTGTCAACTGAGATCATATGTGAGAGATTCAGCTCACATGATATCATTGATTGAAGGGAAATGTTTCTGTGGAGAGACTCAATGTCTAGTTACTGGATATTGAGTCTCTCTACACTAACATACCTCAAACTGACACTGTCCTGGTCATTGATCGTATTCTTGATTCCTATTCTCTAGCAGGAGCCAGTAAAGAATTTATTGTAAGAGGTATCGAACTCATCCTCTTCAATAATGTTTTCCTATTCAAGGACGAATATTTTAAACAACTGAAGGGTACCAGCATGGGGGCCACATGTGCCCCCAGTCTGGCCTGCCTTTATGTAGGTGAGTTCGAGAAGAAACACATCTATAATGAGCTAGCGCCCTTTTTTGAAAATGTAGCGGGCTGGTACCGTTACATTGATGACATTTTTTTATTTGGGATGGCCCATAACATATTTTGGAAGAATGTTTGATTTGGCTCAATTTGGGTGACCCCAATTTAAAATTCACTTCCACATATAGCACTACTAGTGTAGATTTTTTAGATATCACCATTAAAAACATTGATGGTTCCCTTGAAGTTGAGCTTTTTACAAAGCCAACTGCAAAAAATACACTTTTGCATTTTTCAAGCTTCCACCCAAAAACCCAGAGGGAAAGCATTCCGTTCAGTCAATTCCTCCGTTTACGTAGGAATTGCTCTGATTTAAATGATTTCTACAAACACTCAGAAGTTTTAAAGAAAAAATTCAACGTTAGGAGGAGCTACCCTAAGAAACTTCTATCTCATTCAATGAAAAGAGATAGGTTCTATGACCGTGATGCTCTTGTCCATAAAGCAGAAAGAAATAAAGAACCGATGACCAAGATTGTCTTTGTCAGTCAGTTCTCAACAATCAGTAATCAAATTAAAAATTTGGTGAATAGAAATTGGCATATTCTTAACTACGAGAAACCCACCAAATTAGAAAAACCTTGATTTGCTTTTAAAAAGAACAAGAACCTTAAAGACCTATTAGTAAACACCTATCGCGAAGAATCCAAAATTACTCAGCGAACAATTGACAATAGTGTCGTTGTGGGCAATTTTTGTTGTGGAACCTGTAACATGTGTCCACAATGCTTACAAGTAAATGAGATGAAAACAAACAGCATAACATTGAAAAGTAAATGCCTGACCAATTGCTAAAGTAAAAACATTGTATATCTGTTACAGTGTCCCTGCGGTCTTTGCTATGTTGGGGAAACTGGCAGAGAAGCTAGGACACGTTTTCAAGAACACAGGTCAGCTATTAAAACAAAAAAGTTAGCTGCACCCCTCGTTGAACATTTTCTGAGTATGGGCCACAGTGAGAATGAATTTAAGTGGTTCATTATTGAGAAAATTAAAATAGGTGCGCGAGGTGGTATACTGCGCAAAGCCCGGGAACAATGGCACATTTCCCTTCTGAATACTGTCAGACTAGGATTAAACTCAAAAGAGGAATGGGAACGTTTGATTAAACCATAAAAACTCCGCCAATTCCTCAAATGTCAGAGAGGACTTAACTTTGAATATACTATATATATATAAGGATCTTCACCCTAGGATGCCTCTGACATGAAGACGCCACTCCGTGTGCAAACAGGTTACAACCTTCTTTATTGCGAACTGCGCCCTGCGCCTGTTATTTTCAAGGGGTCCCGACGCGTTTCGAAGCCTCTCGCTTCTTCCTCATGGGATGGCACTCATTGAGACCGGATGGAACTGCAGCCCTATTTGTCCATTACGCATGCGCTCCCTGATGAGTGCATGCTGGGAGCTGTAGTTTGCTTGTACTCCTTCGGTGGAGTCCGTGTTCCCAATTTGTTTTCGTGCTTTAAGTCCAATTTAACTGCCCTCCAGTGGGCTACAGACACAGTGCCCAGTTCAAATTTTGCAGTTCACCCACGCTGCTTGTCGGCTGTCAAATGGCAGTCCCCGCAGACCCGCACTGACCTTTCCAGCGGGCGGTGCATCTTCCGCGGTTGAGGCCACCGCGTACAAATCTTCACCCTAGGATGCCTCTGACATGAAGACGCCACTCCGTGTGCAAACAGGTTACAACCTTCTTTATTGCGAACTGCGCCCTGCGCCTGTTATTTTCAAGGGGTCCCGAGTTTTAAAGAAAAAATTCAAGGTTAGGAGGAGCTACCCTAAGAAACTTCTATCTCATTCAATGAAAAGAGATAGGTTCTATGACCGTGATGCTCTTGTCCATAAAGCAGAAAGAAATAAAGAACCGATGACCAAGATTGTCTTTGTCAGTCAGTTCTCAACAATCAGTAATCAAATTAAAAATTTGGTGAATAGAAATTGGCATATTCTTAACTACGAGAAACCCACCAAATTAGAAAAACCTTGATTTGCTTTTAAAAAGAACAAGAACCTTAAAGACCTATTAGTAAACACCTATCGCGAAGAATCCAAAATTACTCAGCGAACAATTGACAATAGTGTCGTTGTGGGCAATTTTTGTTGTGGAACCTGTAACATGTGTCCACAATGCTTACAAGTAAATGAGATGAAAACAAACAGCATAACATTGAAAAGTAAATGCCTGACCAATTGCAAAAGTAAAAACATTGTATATCTGTTACAGTGTCCCTGCGGTCTTTGCTATGTTGGGGAAACTGGCAGAGAAGCTAGGACACGTTTTCAAGAACACAGGTCAGCTATTAAAACGAAAAAGTTAGCTGCACCCCTCGTTGAACATTTTCTGAGTATGGGCCACAGTGAGAATGAATTTAAGTGGTTCATTATTGAGAAAATTAAAATAGGTGCGCGAGGTGGTATACTGCGCCAAGCCCGGGAAAAATGGCACATTTCCCTTCTGAATACTGTCAGACTAGGATTAAACTCAAAAGAGGAATGGGAACGTTTGATTAAACCATAAAAACTCCGCCAATTCCTCAAATGTCAGAGAGGACTTAACTTTGAATATACTATATATATATAAGGATCTAACTGCATTATATGCCAATATGTGAGGAGTATGTCCACAAAGGTTCCAAGTGAGACATTAGGAATTTCCCACCAACAATATGAAATGTCGGTCTATTGCAGGTAGGGTCATCTCTATATAGAGACAAATTGTCTAAAATAACCATTGAGATCATTGAAATAATAATTCTAAGTCCTATTGTACTGTACAAATGTATTTACTTCATGTGTAACCCTACATGTCTGTATAAACTTTGCCCAGTGACTTTGCTATTTTAAGTGTTTTCATTGGGATAGAAGGTAGGGGTATAGCACAAAATGTCTGAATGTAATTTCACATGTTTGTACAAAATTGCTATGTAACAACGTCATGGTAGAAATGAATGTTGAAAATATATTGCCTATACTCTTAAATTACAGATGAATTCATAGGTCTATTATGATGATGTATATGCACTGAAGTGATAAAATGTACTGAGGATAATCCAACTTATAGACAAGCTCAGCAATATATTTTAATTTTCTTAATAGCTGACCACAACAATCCTCACACTAAAAGATGTGTATTACGAGGCTAATATATTATGGTGGACACTTAATAACAATCACGATCGTATTACTGAGAGCCATTTTGGAATTAAGAAGTTCACAGTGCATAGGCGATTTAAACCTAATCATGTTGACACGATACTCCATGAGGCAAGATGCAGTTTCTATTTCTATTTTCATTTTAAATTTAAATTTACAAAAATCATATTCGAATGGCGAACTCTAAACATGTATTGCTATTAGAGTATGGAATAATAATAGCACATCGTTTTCGCATCAGTTTTATTTCGTGGTGTTTATATAAAGGCTTACAATAAAAAATGTGTGCTTACAGAATAGGGGACAAAGACACAAATAGTAAAATTATATGTCTTAGATAAACGGACTTATTTCGCTAGTCCCACTTCTACCGCAATCTCCCTGTTTGACTGGTAACCCGGAAGAGGATCCGCGTACTTGCCAGGGAAGGACACGCGTAATAAGGGTATTTAAACGATCTGACCCTTTGCGATACCGATTATACACCACAGAACCCCACAAGTAGGAAGGAACTTTCGGCATCCGCAGGTACGTGTATGCGGCGTCTCGTGATTAAATTGGACAACGAACAGCATATATTTGCATTCTGTTACTGACCGCCATACTCTTGTTACAGACTGCAGGCGGTCTCGCGTTTTTAGGCGTTAGCTTCATTGTAATAGAGAAGCCTGCATTTACTCAACGCCGACTTATGCTCGTAAACTTTAAGGTACATTCCCTGTATTTAACACGTTTGTTTACAAGTGGGAAACCTGTAAGAATGTTGGGGATACTTCCGCCTTTTTTTGCATGCTCGCATGATAGGAAGACAATTAATATGTCGTGTTGACTTCCTCTATATAAAAAGGTGTGTTGAGGTGATATGCACCTGATCGTGAAGGTTTAATTTAAACTGATATTAGCCGTATGTATTCTAAAAAGAACTCCAAATAACATCTGATAGTAACTATCTTTGTTAGGGAGTTTCCTGAAATTAGGTGTCTTTAATCTATGAAAAAATGTGACCTATGCACCTGTGCATTGTATGGAGTTCATATGCAATATGCAAATGATAACTCTGTGTATCCTGTGGAGCTCTAATGTAATCAAAAGGCGCTCCATTAAGAATGTATTTCGTATATATGCTGTTTTTTCAGCAATTTGTTCGAATTCGAGACTCTTATCTTTGCAATTTGCAATTTATTTCTAGACAGACAACAAGCTGTCTTCAACCTCATAAATATTCTATCTGCTAAGCTCCGAGAGACGAAATATATAACCTAGTCCTTACGGGTGAGCATTTTCTATATAAAATTGAATTATGTGGGGAATAAAGAAAACAAACCGTTTATGTTTATCTCATTCTATGTACCAATTTCACAGGTGACAGCATTTAGCTGTGTATTCAATCACCTCCTACATTGTGACATAATACTGGAAGGACCAATAGTTGGCCTGTGGCTACCTACTGTATGAGGTAACTCTTGTTTAATAGATTGATGATGGGTCAATGTGACAAGAAAGTATACCCATGTGGTGACCTTTGTTAGCTGCCATATTGTCAACTGATGTGGGGTATGACCACAGCCTATATTTGGCTTACAACCTCCGACCTAGAATTCAGAATGGTCAAAGATAGTCTATTTTAAATGCTTGAGAATTCTCTCATATTCTTCATATTGAAGATTTCTGCCTTATTGCTTTGAAAGGATGTGCTATGTAGTTGCTATAGAGACTAGTATGTATTTCTTCTTTTTTGAGCAACTATGTGATGATGATGCTATATTTGGTTAACAATGGTATATTAGTGCCAATGTTTTGATATTATATTCTTTTATATTCTTTGCAGATGTGTCTTATATTGTGGGAATTTTTAAAAATTTCATCCTGATGAAGGTGTTGGCCGGGAAATTTAATTTGCCAAAAACCGAAACGCGTCGATGCTCTTGTGTATTGGGATACACTAAATCATTGGATTGTACAACTTTTCCAATTGGTTAGATATAAATCACAAAATTGGAATATGATTTATTGAGACTACATTATAGTATCCCTGTTTTATCTTTTAACCACTGTGTTGTTTTTTTGTTCCCATTGTGTTATCATAATCTGCATATACTGTATTAGGATATATGGTTTATCCTTTTTTAATGTAAACATTTAAAAAAAAATATATTAAACTGTGTACTTTTTATGATTTCAGACTAATTTTCTCATCATCTTTTAGTATCGCTCTTATTTAGAAAAATGCACCAATTAGTAAGGCGCTATGTGTAAGTGTGTCTGACTGCTTATAATTGTTCCAAAGGGGACTATTTTTTGTGACAGATTGTCTTTTGGTACCCTACCCCTTTGGTACTTTGGGTCCCTCTCTTTAATTAGAGATATGTTTTTTGGGGTACCCAGGGTCATTTTTGGGTTAAGGTTGGTTTGCGTTTTGAGGTGACAGGGGTAATTTTAGGGTTCAGGGTTGGTTTGGGTTTTGGGGTGACAAGGGTAATTTTATGGTTCAGAGTGGGTATGGGTTTTGGGGTGCTTAGGGTTCAGGGTGGATTTGGGTTTTTTGATGTCAAGGGTGATTGTAGGGTTCAGGTTTTGGGGTGCTAAGAATTATTTTAGGCTTCAGGGTGGGATTGGGTTTTTGGGAGCCCAGGGTAATTTTAGGGTTCAGGCTGGATTTGGGGTTTGGGGTGCCAAGTGTAATTTTAAGATTTAGGATGGGTCTATGTTTTGGAGTAGCAAGGGTATTTTTAGGGTGCAGCATGGGTTTGGGTTTTGGGGTGCAAATAGTAATTTTAGGGTTCAGCCTGTGTTTGGGTTTTGGGGTGCCAATGGTCATTTTAGGGTTCAGGATGTCTATGGGTTTTGGGGTGGGTATGGGTTTTGGGCTGCCCAGGGTGATTTTAGGATTCATGGTAGGTTTGCCTTTTGGGGTGACAAGGGTAATTTTATGGTTCAGAGTGGGTATTGGTTTTTGGTTTTGGCTTGCAGAGTAATTTTAGGGTTTAGCGTGTGTTTAGGTTTTGGGGTGACAATGGTAATTTTAGGGTTTAGCTTGGGTATGGGTTTTGGGGTGCCAAGGGTAATTTTTGGATTCAGGGTGGGTTTGCGTTTTGGGGTGTGTTGGACATGGCCCTTCTGGCAGGTTCACCCCTAAACTTTTTGCTTTTAATGGTGACCTGGTGATGGCGATTTTGGGGTTCTGCACACTTTCACTGTGTCCCAGTGGAAAGTGCGTGCGCACTCTGAGTGCGTGGAGTAAGGTTGGCCTGCCCTCCCATAGGAATGCATGGGGAATGTATGTGTCCCTGGTAGTTCTTGATGCGTGGGGTGTACAGGCTCGAGTCTGGTATGTGCGGACTCGTGAGATTGAATGCTGTGCAATTATGTATGCAGCATGTATGTGTCTAGTGTGGAAGTGCCACTTCTAGACATGGCTGTGCGTGTGCTGTAAAGGTGCTGGCGTGTGATTGGCTGGGGCTGGCTGGGATGCCTGGCTCCATGAGTCATGATGGGTCTGCCCGGTGGTAGTGTTGAGATTAGCATGCTGATGGCTGGGGAGGAGTGCACCTGGTTCCTGAATAGGGCTGGGCTTTCCCCACACAATGCTGGCTCCACCCCCTGTGGTGCGTCTAATGACCCTAGCGCTGCCAGTGAATAGAGTGAGGGGCTGAGCACATCAAGAGTGCTCACCAACCAGCTACAACTGGTTTTTCCCTCACCCTGAACTAAGACAAAGGAATGACCTGTATAAAAATGGGGCTGTGTCCCCACACAAACTGTTCTCTTCCAGGATCCTGAGGGGGCTGCTGCTGTTGCTGGGCAGGAAGACCGCCACTTGAATTGCCTCCCTGCCTGGAGGCCCAGTGAGCTGGCTCTGGGCCCAGCATTGCCTCTTGCCCCCTGCCCACCTGAAGAACTTAATGGTTGTGTACTCTATGTTCTATTTTGTGCTACAGTGATTTATATTCTATGTTCTAAGGGCTAATTCTACCCAGTGCTAAGTTCTAAAAGTGATGATTCCTGACAGTGGTCCATGTGGCCCTGTCTTGTAAATATCCCCTGTAAATTCTGCCCGTGCCTGTTGGCACATTGTAACATGTGTGTTTTTATCTAATATGTTTTGGTATAATACAAAGGCTATTTTTATATATAGATAACCAAAGAGATTCTATCAATATAAAAAAGTGATTTATTTATTTTGTTTTTAGGTGGAAACTCTGTGTCTAATGAAAGTGTGCTCTCTTCATGGGTTGTCGAAGGAGAGCACTATGTGCTTTTAAAATACCCCTCACACACTATGAATCCCATAGTGTCATGCTTCATCATAGGGGTCTTCCCGTCCCTCTACGGGGCGGGGCGTGCTACGACCTACGAACTACGCGAGAGCACTAAATGGTGATGATAGGCTATGTGTGGTGTAGTGGTAGGGGTGAGAGGTGAAGGTGGGGACTTACTAAGGTGTAGTGATAATACTAAAAAAGTTTAAAAATTCCCTGGCTAGTAGAAAAAACTATTTATTCGCTTCTCTTGCTGGGAACAGTAAAAAGGGGGTTAAAAAAGCAGTAAAACAGAATGTGTTAACTACTTGGTCGACATGACATGTTTCATAAGCAGACCCCTACTGCTTATTCATCAGGACCTATGGTAGTCCCTACCAATAATACTCAATTCTAATTATAAAGATGTATGCCTAAAGTCCTATTCATGGAGGCAAAAGTAAGCCGCCAGGAAATGCTTCTGGGCTTGAGTGGGCCCCTAGCGAAGCTTTATGAAAAAAGTGACCTGATCCGGTCCACTCATTGCAAATGGTGTTTGCCCCATGAGTCTGCGTCTTAGGGTTTCAAATCGCCGGTTTAGTGACCGCTAGCGAGTAATCGCGTTAATCCTACCCTAGCTTAGCTCCGTGGGTTACCACGCCACGACCCGCCCCGTAGAGGAACGGGAAGACCCCTATGATGAAGCATGACACTATGGGATTCATAGTGTGTGAGGGGTATTTTAAAAGCACATAGTGCTCTCCTTCGACAACCCTTGAAGAGAGCACACTTTCATTAGACACAGAGTTTCCACCTAAAAATAAAATAAATAAATCACTTTTTCATATTGATAGAATCTCTTTGGTTATCTATAACGTACAGGAGGGTGATTCTATCACTACTGCCTCTACCCTTCCTCAATTGTTTTTTGGATATTTTTATATATAACCTTGTGTGGAGTTTCCTTTGTGGTGGGCCTTGGCTGTTGTTGCTGGGTGCGCGCGCAAACACTTAACCTACATAGCCTCCAAGTTTAGCCTTGCTGCTCGCGCTACGTTACCTAGAGGGTGAGCAGGGGTTATCTTGGCGTGTAACTCCCTTGCCCTGACTTAGGAGTGGTGGTCTCTGACTGACTTTGGCGCAAGCCCTGGCCAGCCAGGGATCCCATTTCTAACAGGGTGACATGGTTAATTTTATGGATAAGGGTTGGTTTGCGTTTTGGGTTGACAAGGTTAATTTTATGCTTCAGAGAAGGTATGGGTTTCGGCTGTGCCCAGTGTAGTTTTAGGGTTCAGGGGTGGTTTGGGTTTTGAGGTGTTAGACCTGGCACCTTGGTGTGAGTCCCCCTTCCACTTTTTGCTGATGTGCCTCAGATGTTTTTGCTGGTGTTCGCTGCTCAGGGCACGGCGCCACGGCCAATCCGTGCCGCAGTGCAAGTGCTCCCAATATAAATTGTATATGTGATTGATTTCCATGATTGGCTCATTAGATTTACTTGCAGTCCCCAGTAAAGTGCACCAGGAGTGCCAGGGCTTGTAAATGCCAATACTGGTAGTGGGCCTGCAGCACTGGTTGCGCCACCCACAGAAGCAGCCTCTTAAAGTGTGTCTAGGGTCTGCCATTGCAGAACCTGTGTGCAGTCTGGTACTGTCATGCTGGCTGGGCAAGTGCACCCACTTGCCAGCCTCAAAACCTTCCCTTTACTTCATATTAGTCACCCCTATGGTAGGCCCCAGGGCAAGGTGCCTTGTAAGTGTAAGGTAGGACAAGCTCTGACGTGTGTGGCATGTCCTAATAGTGAATTGCAGCCAATTTCGTTTTTCACTATTGTAAGGCTACCTGTTCTTTTAGGCCAAGATGGGCTGCTGGAATTATTACACCCTATAATCCCAGCAGGCTCAGGGAACATGGTAGAAAGTCAAGTTTAGAATGCCTGAACTCTGAATAATAAAATACTTCTTTTAGTAAATTTTATTTTAATATCCTGTGTTTGCAAAAGCTACTTTTAGAAAGCTAGCATTTGCTTGCCTAACCATTTCAGCCCTCCTCTGCTAGGATGTGTATCTGCTGTCTGGGTTGTGTGAGTGACAGGGCTGGGGGATGACAGGTGGTGAATGCAAGGATTGCACTTTAGTGGGAGGTGGGAGTGCCCCTGGACTCTGAATAGGGCTGTGCTCTGCCACCACAATGCTGGCTTCACCTCCTGGGGAGCCACTGATGACTCAGCCCAACACCTGGCCCAGGAAGAGGGAGGACTGTCAACAGAGTACTCCTGGCTGCCCCTGTCATCACAATGCTGGCTCCACCTCCTGCGGAGCGTCTGATGTGCCTGCTCCTCACACTGAAAGGAAAAGCCAGGAACAGCACAACAGAGTGCTTCAAAACTGAAATAGGCTATGCAAAGGCCCCCCTGGCCTGAAAGAACAAAATAAATGTTCTATAAAAGAAGGAGCCCTGCTCCTAAAAAATTAGATCCTGTTGACACGAAGAAAAAACTCTGCCCGAAGAGAAGGACCTGGGAAAGCTGCATGGAGAAGTACTGTCTCTAATCCTGAGAGACTGGCCTGTGGTGGGTGCCTTCCTGCAGAAGGAGAGACGAAGAAAAAGACTGAGAGACTTTCTGAAACTACTTGTGCATTTGACAATCTCCAAGGGCTTGCTGTTGAACTTGCCCCCTGAACTGCGCCCCAGGAACCGTGGGCGCTACCCCACCTGGAAGAGGAACTGCTGCTAAGTATTGTGTCCCTGCATCGCTGCCCCTGGAAAGCTGAGTGCGCGTTGTTCCTATCGTGCCCTCTGAAGAACCTGCGCTGCCCCTGTCCTGCAAAGCACCGTGAACTCCTGCCCGCCGAGCCGCTGCTCGCACAGCAAAGGTCAGCGCCGCCAGACCCAAGCACCGTGACTGCCTCCCTGAGCCGATGCTCCCAACGCAAAGCAAAGGACCCGTCCGGTCGGATCACCCCAATCTGCTGGTCCCCGCCCATGGAAAGTAAAGAAAGGACGCACTTGAAGCGCGGGCTCGCCTTCCGTGGAAAGCCCTGCTGTAAGCAATCACCAAATCTGCTGCACCCCCTTCCAGGAACCCAGGACTCTGCCCATGTGAACCTGTGTCCCCCGGAGCACCGCCAGCCTGAAGGAAAGCGACCCCGTGGCGCTGTGTCATCCCGCCCTCTAGGACGACATCGCAACGCTGGACAACAGCCTAGAGCCATCCGTACCGAACCCGCCATCAAGATAAGGTACTGTGCGCCTCGCTTTAGGACGTGTACGCCATTGAGTACACCTCGCATTGCCCCCTTGAAAGTAGAGAGCCTGGTGCGCTGCGCTTCGAGGCCCGGACTGTGCGCGGCGTACAGCTGCCATCGTGTGTACTGGGCACTGAGGATACGCTGGGCGGTGTACGCGTTGTACACTCTGCCTTGAGCCCGTCCCTGTTCGCGGCGTACACCGGCTGCTGTTTCCTTGCTGAGAACATCCAGCACCGCCAGAAGCGTGAGGCGTAGTGGGGCTCTCCCTGTGTATTGAGGAGAACTGTACACTTGGTGGTATGCCTCATCCTTCACTTTAAACCAGTGCGCCCCGTACTACGGCTTCTCCTGAGGCTGGTACGCTTCGCGCTTCACTGGGCACCTGATTGCAACGTATGCTGGCTCTCCTGAGGCTGGTATGCCTCATACTGCTGAGTTCAGTGTCCGCACAGTACGCCTGCTCACGCGAGATGTGTGAGGTTTAGCAGGGCTCTTCCCCAAAAGCTGAACAACGCGCAGAAGAGCGCTACGAAGTGCACAGAGGCGCCAAGGAGCGCCATACCTTCACAGAAGTGGGCAGAAGGCCCCCAAGATTGCTCTAAAGAACTGTGGCACCCCTGTTTAAAGCATTGGGGCAATTTCAAAAGTAACTGGAATCATTTTTGAAGTACAAAGACTGTATCTACAAACCTGCTAAAATATACATAAAAGAGATACATGTTTACACAAAATACAGTCTGGTGTCATTGTGTGATGTGTTGGTGGTTGTTGTGTATGATACTGCAAATGTTTAACCATATGTGCACCAGAGATTAGCCTAGACTGCTTGCGCCACAGTACCTAGAGGGTGAGCAGGGGTTATTTCTGTGAGCAATCCTTTGCCCTGACTTAGAGGAGAGGGTCCCTGCTTGTCGCCAGTGCTGCACTGCGCCAACCAGAGACCCCCAATTCTAACATGGGGTGACAAGGGTAATTTTTTGGTTCAGAGTGGGTTTGACTTTTGGGATGCCAAGGATGATTTTTGGGTTCAGGGTGGGTTTGGGCTTTGGGGTGCTAAGGGTAATTTTAGGCTTCAGGGTGGGATTTAGTTTGGGGTGCCCAGGGTAATTTTAGGGTTCAGGCTGGGTTTGGGTTTTGGGGTGCTAAGGATAATTTTGGGGATGGGCGTGGATTTGGGTTTTGTGGTGCCAAGGGTAATTTTAAGATTTAGGACTGGTGTGTCTTTTGGAGTAGCAAGGGTATTTTTAGGGTTCAGCGTGGGTTTGGGTTTTGGTGTGCCAAGGGTAATTTTAAGATTTAGGATGGGTCTATTTTTGGAGTAGCAAGGGTATTTTTAGGGTTCAGCGTGTGTTTGGGTTTTGGGGTGCCAATGGTAATTTTAGGGTTCAAGCTGCGTATGGGTTTTGGGGTGACAAGGGTATTTTTAGGGTTCAGGGGTGCCAAGGGTAATTTTAGGGTTCAGGGTTGATATGGGTTTTGGAGTGCAAAGAGAAATTCTAAGGTTCGAGTGGGTTTGGGTTTTGGGGTGCCCAGGGTAATTTTAGGGTAGGTTTGCCTTTGGGGTGACAAGGGTAATTTTATGGTTGAGCGGGTATAGGTTTTGGGGGGCCTAGGGTAATTTTAGGGTTCAGCGTTGGTTTGGGTTTTGGGGTGACAAGGGTTATTTTAAGGTTCAGGTTGGGATTGGGGTTTGGGGTGCCCAGGGTAATTTTAGGGTTCAAGCTGGGTTTGGAGTGTAGGGGTAAGTTTAGGTTTCAGGGTGGGTTTCGGTTTTGGGGTGCCCAGGGTTAATTTAGGGTTCTGCGTAGGTTTTGACTTTGTGATGCTAAGGATAATTTGAGTTCTAGGTGGGTTTGGGTTTTGGGGTACCCATGGCAATTTTAATGTTCAGGGCAGGTATATGTTTTGTGGTGCAAAGAGTAATTTTAGGGTGGGTATGGGTTTTGCAGTGACTAGGGTAATTTTAGGGTTTGTGGTTGGTTTGGGTTTTGGGGTGACAAGGGTAATTTTATGGTTCAGAGTTGGTATGGGTTTTTGGTTTTCGGTTGCAGAGTAATTTCAGGGTTCAGCGTGTGTTTGGGTTTTGGGGTGCCAATGGTAATTTTAGGGTTTAGCGTGGGTATGGGTTTTGGGGTGCCAAGGGTAATTTTAGGGTTCAGGGTGGGTTTGGGTTTTGGTGTGCCCAGAGTCATTTTAGGGATAAGGGTTGGTTTGCATTTTGTAGTGACAAGGTTAATTTTATGGTTCAGAGAGGGTATGTGTTTTGGGGTGCCCAGGGTAATTTCAGGATTCATGGTTGGTTTGGGTTTTGGGGTGACAAGGGGAGTTTTATGGTTCAGAGTTGGTATGGGTTTTTGGTTTTCGGTTGCAGAGTAATTTTAGGGTTCAGCGTGTGTTTGGGTTTTGGGGTGCCATTGGTAATTTTAGGGTTTAGCATGGGTGTTGGGTTTTGGGGTGCCAAGGGTAATTTTAGGGTTCAGGGTGAGTTTGGGGTTTGGTGTGCCCAGGGTCATTTTAGGGATAAGGGTTGGTTTGCGTTTTGTAGTGACAAGGTTAATTTTATGGTTCAGAGAGGGTATGGGTTTTGGGGGCCCAGGGTAATTTCAGGATTCACGGTTGGTTTGGGTTTTGGGGTGACACGGGTAATTTTATGGTTCAGGGTGGGTTTGGGTTATGGGGTGCTAAGGGTAATTTTAGGCTTCAAGATGCGATTGGGATTTGGGGTGCCTAGGGTAATTTTAGGGATCAGGCTGGGTTTGGGTTTTGGGGTGCTAAGGATAATTTTGGGGTTCAGCGTGGATTTGGGTTTTGGGGTGCCAATGTAATTTTAAGATTTAGGATGGGTGTATGTTTTGGAGCAGCAAGGGTATTTTTAGGGTTCAGTGTGGGTTTGGGTTTTGGGGTGCAAAAAGTAATTTTATGGTTCAACATGCGTATGGGTTTTGGGGTGCCAAGGGTAATTTTAGGGTTCAGGGCGGGTATGGGTTTTGGGGTGCCAAGGGTAATTGTAGGGTTCAGGGTAGGTTTGCCTTTTGGGGTGACAAGGGTCATTTTATGGTTGAGTGGGTATGGATTTTGGGGTGCCTGAACTTTTAGGGTTCAGGGTTGGTTTGGGTTTGCGGTGAAAAGAGTAATTTTAAAGTTCAGAGTGGGATTGGGGTTTGGGGTGACCAGGGTAATTTTTAGGGTTCAGGCTGGGTTTTGGGGTGTAGGGGTAAGTTTAGGTTTCAGGGTGGGTTTCGGTTTTGGGGTACCCAGGGTTAATGTAGGATTCTGCGTAGGTTTTGGCTTTGTGATGCTAAGGATAATTTGAGTTCTAGGTGGGTTTGGGTTTTGGGGTACCAGGGTAAATTTAGGGTTCAGGGCGGTTATATGTTTTGTGGTGCAAAGAGTAATTTTAGGGTGGGTATGGGTTTTGCAGTGACTAGGGTAATTTTAGTGTTCATGGTTGGTTTGGGTTTTGGGGTGCTGTTGGACATGGCCCTTCCTGCTGGGTCATCCCTAAACTTTTTGCCTTTTTCCTCCTATATTTCCTCTGACCTGTTTTTGTTGGTTTATTGGCTCTGGGCACTTTACCACTGCTGACCAGTGCTAAAGTGCATATGCTCTCCCTGTTGTAAATTGTTACATTGATTGGTGTCCATGTTTGGGTTATTTGGTTTACTGTCAGTCCCTAGTCAAGTGCACCAGGAGTGCCATGGCATGTAAATATAAATGCCGCTAGTGTGCTTGCAGCACTGGTTGTGCCATCCCCAGAAGCGCCCTGGTAAAATGTGTCTAAGGTCTGCCATTGCAGAACCTGCGTGCAGTCTAGTACTGTCATGCTGACTGCGCAAGTGCACCTACTTGCCAGTCCCTAAACCTTCCCTTAACTTCATATTAGTCACCCCTGTGGTAGGCCCAAGGGCAGGGTGCATTGTAAGCATAAGGTAGGACAAGCCCTGATGTGTGTGGCATGTCCTAATAGTGAATTACAGCCAATTTCGTTTTTCACTTTTGTAAGGCTACCTGTTCTCATAGGCCAGAATGGGCTGATGGAATTATTACACTCTATAATACCAGCAGGCTCAGGGAACATGATAGAAAGTCAAGTTTAGTATACCTGAACTCAGAATAATAAAATAATTATTTTAGTAAAGTTTATTTTAATATCCTGTGTTTGCAAATGCTACTTATAGAAAGTTAGCATTTGCTTGCCTAACCATTTCAGCCTGCCTCTGCTCTTATGTGTATCTGCTGTCTGGGTTCTGTGAGTGACAGGGCTAGGGATGACAGGTGGTGAATAGGGGGATTACACCTGGATGGGTGGTGGGAGTGCCCCTTGACTCTAAATAGGGCTGTGCTCTGCCACCACAATGCTGGCTCCGTCCCCTGCGGAGCGACTGATGACTCTACCCTGCACCTGGCCCAGGAAGAGGGAAGACTGTCAACAGAGTACTCCTGGCTACACTTGTCATCATAATGCTGGCTCCACCTCCTGCAGAGCGTCTGATGTTCCTGCCCTGCACACTGAAGGGAGAAACCAGAGCCTGCAAAACAAAGTGCTCAGAGACTGACTGGATTAGGCAAAGCCCCCTCTGGCCAGCGAGAACAAAAGAAATGTCCTATAAAAGAAGGAGCCCTGCTCCTAACAAATCAGATCCTGTTGACGCCAAGAAGAAGCTCTGCCTGAAGAGAAGGACCTGGGAAAGCTGCATGGAGGAGTACTGTCTCTAATCCTGAGAGACTGGCCTGTGGTGGGTGCCTTGCTGCAAGAAGGGGAGAAGAAGAAAAAGACTGAGAGACTTTTTGAATCTACTTGTGCATTTGACAATCTCCAAGGGCTTGCTGGTGAACTTGCCCCCTGAACTGCGCCCCAGGAACAGTGGGCGCTACCCCCCCTGGAAAGAGAAGCTGCTGTGAGTGTGGCCCCTTCCCTGCAGCCCTACCAAGGAAAAGCTGAGCGCATCGTGAAGAAATTGCTGTGCCCTCTGAAAGGCCCGGGGCACCCCCGTCCCGCCGAGCAACGCAACTGCCACCTGGCAGGCCCCAGCTGACATCGTAAAGACCAGCCTCGCTGGTCCTAGCACCGTGACTGCCGCCTGCCTAACTTCGGTCTGCACCACAAGAACGGACCTTGCCTTGTGCCCGTCTGCTCTGAGGTAAAAGCTACCCTTAAGTCTGCAGCCGCCGCCATTCGTCAACAGCAGCGGCGTGTGGAGCGGAGGAGTACGCGCGGTACTCAGAGAGGCTTTGTTTGCCGCTTAGCACTGCTTCCCGGGGCCCCACCCCCTCTTTTCAGCATTGGAGCACCTCACCAGAAAGACCCGGCCCGCACAGCAACGCCGCCCTCTCGAGCCGAGCCGTAGCTCGCATCAGCAGAGGAAGACACCGCGACGTGGGACCTGGAGTCGACCCCGGCATTGTTGGCTCCGGACCCCCTCTCTCCAGAAACTTAAAGGTACTGTGTTTGTGCACTGTACTAGTTGCATTAGAGCAAGGCTTGCACCGCCCTTGGATCCTAAGAAGCCCCTGGTGTGTTCCGCATCGTGTGAGGACAACCGCGGTACGAGTCGCATTATCAGCGAAGCTCGCACCGCCCTCTGTACCTTGGGAGCCCCTGGGACGCTCCGCAGCGTGCGCTGGTGATCACCATACGAGTCGCACACCAGCAGTACGACTCGTACCTCTTGAATAGAACCGGCCGCGTCGTATGCGTCTCAAGCGAGGCGCATGAGCTTGGCAGGCCGGGCTGACGGTGACTCGTACGAAGTGTACAAAGGCGCTAGGTAGCGCACAGGCAGCCGCGAACTACAGGCCAACGCTGGGGACATTATCTACGACCCGGAGGAGCCTGGTGAGGAAAGGGTTAACCCCTTCTGAGCTGTGATATTGCCTGCAGTACTTTGAAGCTATTCTAGGGAGCCTTTAACCCCTTATAAGTACTCAAAGAACACAAATACGACCTGTGGCATTTTCTGAGAGTAATTGGAACCATTTTTGAAAGGTGTAGACTGTATTTACTAAACTGCTTGAAAGTATATATATATATAAAAGAGATATATTTTTACACAAAATAAAGTCTGGTGTCATTGTGTGGTGGGTTGGTATTTATTGTGTGTGATATTGCAAATGCTTAGCTACATGTACTCCTGAGATTTGCCTTGACTGCTTGCGCCACACTACCTAGAGGGTAAGCAGGAGTTATTTATGGAGCGGAATCCTGTGCCCTGACTTAGAGGAGAGGGTCCCTGCTTGTCACAAGAGAATACTTGCGTCAACCAGAGACCCCCAATTCTAACAGGTGCTAAGGGTAATTTTAGGGGTCAAGGTGAGTTTGGGTTTTGTGGTGCTCAGGGTCATTTTTGGGTATAGGGGTACTTTTAAGGATCAGGATGGGTTTGGGTTTTGGGGTGCCCAGGGTAATTTTAGGGTTCGTGGTGTGTTTGGGTTTTATATGCTAAGGGTCATTTTAGGGTTCAGATGGTTTTGGGTTTTGGGGTGCTAAGAGTAATTTTGGAGTTCAGGGTGGGTTTGGGTTTTGAGGTGCAAAAGGCAATTTTAAGTTTTAGGGTGGGTATGTGTTTTGGGGTAGCAAGGGTATTGTTAGAAATGGGATCCCTGGCTGGCCAGGGCTTGCGCCAAAGTCAGTCAGAGACCACCATTCCTAAGTCAGGGCAAGGGAGTTACACACCAAGATAACCCCTGCTCACCCTCTAGGTAACGTGGCGCGAGCAGCATGGCTAAACTTGGAGGCTATGTAGGTTAAGTGTTTGCGCGCGCACTCAGCAACAACACCCAAGGCCCACCACAAAGGAAACTCCACACAAGGTTATATATAAAAATAGCCTTTGTATTATACCAAAACACATTAGATAAAAACACACACTTTACAATGTGCCAACAGCCACGGGCAGAATTTACAGGGGATATGTACAAGACCGGGCCACATGGACCACTGTCAGGAATAGGCACTTTTAGAACTTAGCACTGGGTAGAATTAGCACTTAGAACATAGAATATAACATTACTGTAGCACAAAATATAAAAATAGAGCACACAACCAGCAACTACTGGTAACAGGTAAGTACCACCTACGCAACCCTAACCACCTTAGGAACAGGTCACGCAGGGAACCAGGACCTCACTAGCACCAACTGTACTAGGGGAAAAACAACCAGCTAAGTATCACAATACCTGTAGGGGTATAAGCACATTACACATGATGCATCACAACACATTCAGAGGTGTAGGGAAGGAAAACACATGATGCAGAACCTACATTCAGCGGTGTAAAAACAAGGCACATGACGCATAAAAACACATTCAGAGGTGCAGCAAAAGAACAATTGCGCCAAACTCACATAAGTCACCACCTGTGACTGTCCCTAGGCCCTCTGACCTTGTTGGGGCTAGGACACCCTGTGTCCCAATGTCCGGGGGGCCTAAACGTGGCAGCTGCCCACGAAGTGCTGGGCAGCTGTGTAGACAATGATGGTGGGAACAACGTTAGAGACTTCCAGGCTCTGAACCAAATGATGGCCCCCTGAGCCTCCGTGGCTCTGAAGAAACAAATATGCTTTTTTTTGGAGCCTCTCAGGGCTCGTCACACCAGTATACTCCCTGAGCCCCACTGGGCTCTTCCACAAGTATGGCCGGTCGTTGGAGTCCCCCCTCTGGGGACTCGAAGTACAAGATGCCCCCTGAGCCTCGTGGACTCGACAGAAAATGCGGCAGTAAAGAAATGCCCCCACAAGCCTCTCTGGGCTCCAGAATACTGATGTGCCCCCTGAGCCTATCAGGCTCGTGAATAAAGATGCCGCCTGGATAGAGGAGAGGCCCACTGTCGGACCTAGCACTGGAAGGGCGGGCACCGGCAATGTGCCCCGACGCCTCCCCTTTACCTCTTCTCTGGTACACTCACCGGACTCCTGTTGCCGCGGTCTCTGCTTCGTCCAGGATACTACTTCCCGGGATGGCTTCTCTCTGGAGCCCCTCAGTACGCCTCGAGCATACTCTTACACAGGTGCGGTGCGGGCCTCAGTACGCCTCGAGCGTACACTGCACAAACCCACGATACAGGCCTCAGTACGCCTCGAGCGTACGCTTCACAAAGCTTTATTGCGGGCCTTAGTACGCCTCGAGCTTCTGTGCCCCGTATGCCTCGCAGTACGCCTCTCAGTACGCCTCGTAGGCTCACCAGCACAGGAGCCTACCGAGTCTCACGCATCCCGCGTGAGACGCGTACTCCCTAGGTTTGGCGAACCAAGGGTACGAGTCGTACTAGGCTTGTACGGTTCGTACTGCGGTGCGCTTCTGATCCCCACGCCGCGTACGGTCTCCCCGTACTGCAGGGGATGGTGCACTTTGACCTAATGAGGGGTAGGCACCCTCGAGGCAGCAATCCAGGTGGGGCAATGCCGGGTGGGCAACGGCCAATAAATCAATAAAGCACCAAAAGGGCAATAGGCGGCAGGCTCAGCGGGGTGAGCACCCGCGCCGCAAATTACCTCTCAGAAGGGGGATAATTACAGCACTCCCTAGTGCTAGCAGCAAAATAAGCGCTCCCCAGCGCTAGAAGCAAAAAATTAAGTGCTACCCAGCGCTAGAAGGTTCCAGGGGCCAGGCCAAAGCTCTCCCCAGCGCGAGGAGGCCCCAAAGGGTAGCAACAAGTCCTTCAGGAAGGTGGGGGGCAAGGCTGGGCCCAGAGCCAGCTCACTGGGCCCTCCAGGCAGGAAGGCAATCCCAAGTGGCGATTCTCCTGGCTCCCAGCCACAGCGGCAGCCCCCCTCTAGAAAGGATCAAGAAGAGAACAGTTTGTAAGGGGACACAGCCACTTTTTTATCCACCATATTCCTTTGTCTTTGCTGAGGGTGAGGGGAAAAACCAGTCGCAGATGGTTTTGGAGCACCATTGATGTGCTCAGCCCCTCACTCTATTCACTAGGGAGGCTAGGGTCATTAGACGCACCACAGGGGGCGGAGCCAGCATTGTGTATTGAAAGCCCAGCTCTATTCAGGACCCAGGTGCACTCCTCAACAGCCATCAGCATGCTAATCTCACACTCACCACCGGGCAGACCCATCATGACTCATGGAGCCTGGCATCCCAGCCAGCTCCAGCCAATCACACGTCAGCTCCTTTATAGCACACGCACAGCCATGTTTAGAAGTGGCACTTCCACACTTGACACATACACACCGCACATATCTTTGCGCAGCATTCAATCTCATGAGTTCACACATACCAAACTTGAGCATGCACACCTCACGCATCAGGAACTACCAGGGACACAGACATTCCCCATGCATTCTTATGGGAGGGCAGGCCAACCTTACTCCACGCACTCAGAGTGCACACGCACTTTCCACTGGGACACAGTGAAAGTGCGCAGAAACCAAAAATCACTACCACCAATTCACATACCTAAGCAAAAAGTTTAGGGGTGAACCTGCCAGAAGGGCCAAGTCCAATAGGTATTTTTAGGGTTCAACGTGGTTTGGGGTGCCCAGGGTGATTTTAGGGCTCATGGTGGGTTTTGGTTTTAGGATGCTAAGGATAATTTTGGGTTCAGGGTTGATTTGGGTTTTGGGGTACCAAGGGTAATTTTAAGTTTTAGGGTGGTTATGTGTTTTCGGGTGGCAATTGTATTTTTAGGGTTCAGCATGGGTTTGGGTTTTGGGGAGTAAAGACTAATTTTAGGGTTCAGCTTGGGTTTCGGTTTTGGGGTGCAAAGAGTAATTTTTGGGCTCAGGGGGGGTGCCCAGGGTAATATTAGGGTTCAGAGTGGGTATGGGTTTTGGGGCGCTGAGGGTTATTTTAGAGATCAGGGTGGGTTTGAGTTTTGGGGTGCCTAGGTTAATTTTACAGTTCAGGGTGGGTTTGGGTTTTGTGTTTGAGGGTAATTTTAAGAGGGTGAGTGGAAGGATGTGGGTGGGGAGGGGGTGAGGAAAAGGGGAGAGTGTGAGGGGAGGGGAAAGGAGAGAGGGAATGCGGAGGGGAAAAAGGAGGTGGGAGAGGTGAAAGGGTGAGGGTGAGGGAAAGAGAGGGAGGGGGAGAGGGGAAGTGGAAGAGAGAGCTTCGGATGAGGGAGACGAAGAGGGGAAGGGAAGGGAATATAGAAGGGAGAGGGGAAAGGTGAAGAGAGGGAAGGGAAGAAGGAGGGGAGAGGGTGCGATGAAGGGAGGAGGGAGAAAGAAAAAGGGAAGAGAGGAAGAGGGAAAAGGAGAGAAGAAGGGGAGAGGGGAAGGGAGGGGGTTGGGAAAGGGGACTGGAGAGGGGAAGGGAAATGGGAAGGGAAAGGAGAGGGGAAGAGTGGGAGAGGCCGAGGGAAATGGAGAGAGTGAGGGAAAGGGAGAGAGGGTGAGAGGAAGGGAGAGGGAGAGGGGAAAGTGTTAGGGTGAGGGAAAGGGAAAGGGAGAAGGTAAGGGGAGAGGGGGAGGGAAAGGGAGAATGGGAGAAGAAAGGGAGGGAGAAGGAGGGGGAAAGGGAGGGGGAAGGAGGGAAAAGAGAATTAGAGGGGTAGGGGGATGGGAAAGGGAAATAGGAGGGGAGGGAAGGATTGAGGGTGAGGGAAGAGAGGGTGAGGGGAAAGGTTGTGGGGGAGGGGAAGAGGGGCGGGGAGGGGTGAGGGGAAGTGGGATGGGGAGGGGGAAGGGAGAGGTGGAGGGAGAGGAGAAAGGGTGAGTGGAAGATGGAGAGGGTGAAGGGAAGGGAGAAGGAACGAGAGAGAGGAAGGAAGAGAGGGAAGGGACCAAGGAAGGGAGAGGAAGAGGGGAGGGAGGGGTGAAGTGAGAGGAAGGGAGATGGGGAGGGTAAGGGAGTGGGGAAGGGAGAGGGTGATGGAAAGGGAGAGGTAAAGGGGACTGGAGAGGGTAAATGGGGAGGGGAAGTAGGGGAGGGAGAGGGAGCAGTGGAGTGAAAGGGGAGAGGGGAAGGGAAGGAAGAGTGGGAGAGGTGGAGAGGAGAAAGGGTGAGAGAAAGTGAGAGAAAGGAAGAGGGAGGGGAGAGCGAGGGGGATAGTGAAAGTGAGTGGGTGAGGGAAAGAAGAGAGAAAATGGAAAGGGAGGGAGTGAGGAAGAGGAGAAGTGAGAGGGAGAGGTTGAGGTTGAGGGAGAAGGGAAGGAAGGGAGGGAAAGGGAGAGGTGGGGGTGAAGAAGATGAAGGGACAGGGGAAGGGTGAAAAGAGGGGACGGGAGAAGAGAGGGAGAGGGTGAAGGGATGGGAGATGGGGAGTGGGAGGGAGGGGTGGAGGGAGAGAGGGGAAAGGGTGAGGGTGGAGGGATAAAGAGGAAGGGAGAGTGTTAGGTAGAAGGTGAAGGGAAAGGGGAGAGGGGGAGGGAGAGGTTTAGGGTGTTGAAAAGGGTGAGGGCAAGGGAGAAGAGGGAGAAGAAAGGGAGGGAGAGAGGGAGGAGAAAGGAGAGGGAGGAGGAAAGAAATGGGGGAGGGAGGGGAGTAGAATGGGAGGGTTAGGGAGTGGGAAAGGTGGAGGTAGAGGAGAAAGGGTGAGGGAGTGCGAGGGTGAGGGAAAGAGGAAGGGGAACAGAGAGGGGAAGATGGAGAGGGTGAGGGAAAGGGAGGGTTAGGGGAAGGGAGTGGGTGAGGGAATGGGAGAGGGTTAGAGGGTTAGAGGGGGAGGGAGAGGGGAGGGGGAGGAAGAGGGAATGGGAGTGAGGGAGAGGCCGAGGTAAGAGGGGAAGGGTGAGGGGAAGGAAAGGGAGAGAAATGGGTGAGGGTGAAAGGGTGAGGGTAGGCGAGAGCGTTAGGGGAAGGGAGAGGGAGTGGGTGTGGGTGAAGGAAGGAAGAGGGAAGGGGTGAGGGGAAGGGTGAAGGGAAGAATGAGGGGAAGGGAGAGGATGAGGGGAAGGGAGGAGGAAAGGGAGAGGGGAAGGTAAAGGGAGAAGGGAGGAGTGAAGGTATAGGGGCAGGTGGAGGATGAGGGTAGAGGGTGAGGTGAAGGGAGAGGGGAAGGGAGAGAGGAAGGCAGAGGGGAAGGAGAAAGGGAGATGGGAAGCAGAGAGGGAAAGGGGAAAGGGGGAAGTGAAAGGGGAGGGGAGGGGAGAGATGGAGGGAGAGAGGAAAAGGAAAGGGGAAAGGAGAGGGGTGGGGAGGGGGAGAGATGGAGGGAGAGGGGAAAGGAGAGGGGTGTGGAGGAGGAGAGCTGGAGGGAGAGGGGAAGGGAGAGGGATAGGGAGGGTTAGAGAGTGAGGGAGAGGGGAGAGGAGTGGGTGAGGGAATGGGAGGGTTAGAGGGTGAGGGGAAGGGAGTGGGTGAGGGAATTAGAGAGGGTTAGAGGGAAGGGAGAGGGGAGGGGGAGGAAGAGGGAATGGGAGTGAGGGAGAGGCAGAGGAAAGAGGGGAAGGGTGAGGGGAGGGAAAGGGAGAGGGGAAGGGAGAGTTTGAGGGTAAAGGGAAGGGAGAGTAAGAGGGAAAGGGTGAGGGTGAAAGGATGAGGGGGAGAATGTGGGGAAGGGAGAGGGTGAGGGGGAGGGAGGAGGGAAGGGAGAGGGGAAGGGTGAGGGGAAGGGAGAGGGTGAGGGAAAGGGAGGGTTAGAGGGTAAGGGGAAGGGAGTGGGTGAGGGAATTGGAGAGGATTAGAGGGGGAGGGAGAGGGGAGGGGGAGGAAGAGGGAATGTGAGTGAGGGAGAGGCTGAGGGAAGAGGGGAAGGGTGAGGGTGAGGGGAAGGAAAGGGAGAGTAAAGGGTGAGGGTGAAAGGGTGAAAGGGTGAGGGCAGGGGAGAGGGTTAGGGGAAGGGAGAGGGTACGGGTGTGGGTGAAGAGATAGGAAAAAAGAAGGGGAGGGTGAGGGAAAGAGGAAGCAATAGGGAAGGGATGAGGGGAAGGGAGAGAGGAAGGGTGAAGGGAAAAATGAGGGGAAGGGAGAGGGTGAGGGGGAGGGAGGAGGGAAGGGAGAGGGAATAGGAGAGGGGAAGGTAAAGGGAGAAGGGAGGAGTGAAGGTATAGGGGAAGGTGGAGGGTGAGGGAAGAGGATGAGGTGAAGGGAGAGGGGAAGGCAGAGGGGAAGTGGAAAGGGAGAGGGGAAGCAGAGAGGGGAAGGGGAAAGGGGGAAGGGATGGGGGCGGGGAGGGGAGGCGAGAGATGGAGGGAGAGGGGAAAAGGAAAGGGGAAAGGAGTGGGGTAGGGAGAGGGAGAGATGGAGGGGAAGGGGAAGGGAGAGGGATAGGGAGGGTTAGAGAGAGGGCGAGGGGAAGGGAGTGGGTGAGGGAATGGGAGAGGGTTCGAGGGTGAGGGAGTGGGGGCAAGAGGGGAAGGGTGAGGGGAAGTAAAGGGAGGGAAAAGGGTGAGGGTGAAGGGGTGAGGGTAGGGGAGAGTGTTAGGGGAAGGGAGAGGGTGTGGGTGAAAAGAGAGGAAGAGAGAAGGGAAAGTGGAGGGGGAGGGAAAGAGGAAGGAAGAGGGAGGGGGAGGGGAAGGGTGAGGGAAAGGGAAAGGAAAGGGAGAGGGGAAGGGAGAGTTTGAGGGTGAAGGGAAGGGAGAGTAAGAGGGAAAGGTGAGGGTGAAAGGATGAGGGGAAGAATGTGGGGAAGGGAGATGGTGAGGGGGAGGGAAAGGGAGGGTTAGAGGGTGAGGGAGAGGGAATGGTGAAGGAGAGGGAAAGGGAGAGGGAGGGTTAGAGGGTGAGGGAGAGGGAAAGGAAGAGGGGATGGGAGAGGGAGGGAGAGGAAGATGGGAAGGGTGAGGGGAAGGGAAGGGAGATTTTGAGGGAAAGGGTGAGGGTGAAAGGATGAGGGAAAGAATGTGGGGAAGGGAGAGTGTGAGGGGAAGGAGGAGGGAAGGGAGAGGGGGAGGGAATGGAGAGGGGAAGGCAGAGGGGCAGGGGAGAGGGAGAGAAAAGGGTGAGGGTGAAAGGGTAAGGGTAGGGGAGAGGGTGAGGGTATGGGGAAGGTTGTGGGGTTAAGAGAGAGGAAGAGAGAAGGGAAGGGTAGGGGGAGGGGGAGGGAAAGGGGAAGGAAGAGGGGCAGGGGAAAGGGAGAGGAGAAAGGGAGAGGGAATGGGAGAGGGAGTGATTGGGGGCTGGGGTAAGGGGGTGAGGTTGGGTGTGTGTAGACTACGCGCATGGGAGGGGACGAAGACGAAGGGGGGGGGGG